>NW_027275888.1:0-48614 GCF_030028105.1 Mobula birostris
CATAATCATGTGGGAAGTTAACCTAAGGTGTTTCCATTAGGTTTGCAGTAAGTGGTTTGGAGTAAAATTGAAATGTATACTATTTGTATTGTCTAAGCATTGCATGCACTGAGATAACAACTTTTTGTGTTGATGTCTACAGCCATGAAACAACTTTCAAACTACTCATAATCATGTGGAAAGTTAACCTAAAGTGTTTCCATTAGGTTTGCAGTAAGTGCTTTGGTGTAAAATTGAAATGTATACTATTTGTATTGTCTAAGCATTGGATGCACTCAGATAACAACTTTTTTGTGTTGATGTCTACAGCCATGAAACAACTTTCAAACTACTCACAATCATGAGGAAAGTTAACTTAAGGTGTTTCCATTAGGTTTGCAGTAGGTGCTTTGGTGTAAAATTGAAATGTATACTATTTGTATTGTCTAAGCATTGCATGCACTCAGATAACAACTTTTTTGTGTTGATGTGTACAGCCATGAAACAACTTTCAAACTACTCATAATCATGTGGGAAGTTAACCTAAGGTGTTTCCATTAGGTTTGCAGTAAGTACTTTGGTGTAAAATTGAAATGTATACTGCTTTTATGTCAAAGCATTCTATTCACTGTGAAATCAACTTTTTTGTCTTTATGTGCACAGTAATGAAACAACTTTCAGAGATCTCAGAATCATGTGGGAAGTTAGTTAATCTAAGTTGTTTCCATTAGGTTTGCAGTAAGTGCTTTGGTGTAAAATTGAAATGTATACTATTTGTATTGTCTAAGCATTGCATGCACTTAGATAGCAACCTTTTTGTGTTGATGTGTACAGCCATGAAACAACTTTCAAACTACTCATAATCATGTGGAAAGTTAACCTAAAGTGTTTCCATTAGGGTTGCAGTAAGTGCTTTGGTGTAAAATTGAAATGTATACTATTTGTATTGCCTAAGCATTGCATGCACTGAGATAACAACTTTTTTGTGTTGATGTGTACAGCCATGAAACAACTTTCAAACTACTCATAATCATGTGGGAAGTTAACCTAAGGTGTTTCCATTAGGTTTGCAGTAAGTACTTTGGTGTAAAATTGAAATGTATACTACTTTTATGTCAAAGCATTCTATTCACTGTGAAATCAACTTTTTTGTCTTTATGTGCACAGGTATGAAACAACTTTCAGACATATCAGAATCATTTGGGAAGTTAACCTAAAGTGTTTCCATTAGGTTTGCAGTAAGTGCTTTGGTGTAAAATTGAAATGTATACTATTTGTATTGTCTAAGCATTGCATGCACTGAGATAACAACTTTTTTGTGTTGATGTGTACAGCCATGACACAACTTTCAAACTACTCATAATCATGTGGGAAGTTAACCTAAGGTGTTTCCATTAGGTTTGCAGTAAGTGCTTTGGAGTAAAATTGAAATGTATACTATTTGTATTGTCTAAGCATTGCATGCACTGAGATAACAACTTTTTTGTGTTGATGTCTACAGCCATGAAACAACTTTCAAACTACTCACAATCATGTGGAAAGTTAACCTAACGTGTTTCCATTAGGTTTGCAGTAGGTGCTTTGGTGTAAAATTGAAATGTATACTATTTGTATTGTCTAAGCATTGCATGCACTCAGATAACAACTTTTTTGTTTTGATCTGTACAGCCATGAAACAACTTTCAAACTACTCATAATCATGTGGGAAGTTAACCTAAGGTGTTTCCATTAGGTTTGCAGTAAGTGCTTTGGTGTAAAATTGAAATGTATACTATTTGTATTGTCTAAGCATTGGATGCACTCAGATAACAACTTTTTGGTGTTGATGTCTACAGCCATGAAACAACTTTCAAACTACTCACAATCATGTGGAAAGTTAACCTAAGGTGTTTCCATTAGGTTTGCAGTAGGTGCTTTGGTGTAAAATTGAAATGTATACTATTTGTATTGTCTAAGCATTGCATGCACTCAGATAACAACTTTTTTGTTTTGATGTGTACAGCCATGAAACAACTTTCAAACTACTCATAATCATGTGGAAAGTTAACCTAAAGTGTTTCCATTAGGTTTGCAGTAAGTGCTTTGGTGTAAAATTGAAATGTATACGATTTGTATTGTCTAAGCATTGGATGCACTCAGATAACAACTTTTTTGTGTTGATGTCTACAGCCATGAAACAACTTTCAAACTACTCACAATCATGTGGAAAGTTAACCTAAGGTGTTTCCATTAGGTTTGCAGTAGGTGCTTTGGTGTAAAATTGAAATGTATACTATTTGTATTGTCTAAGCATTGCATGCACTCAGATAACAACTTTTTTGTGTTGATGTGTACAGCCATGAAACAACTTTCAAACTACTCATAATCATGTGGAAAGTTAACCTAAGGTGTTTCCATTAGGTTTGCAGTAGGTGCTTTGGAGTAAAATTGAAATGTATACTATTTGTATTGTCTAAGCATTGCATGCACTCAGATAACAACTTTTTTGTGTTGATCTCTACAGCCATGAAACAACTTTCAAACTACTCACAATCATGTGGAAAGTTAACCTAAGGTGTTTCCATTAGGTTTGCAGTAGGTGCTTTGGTGTAAAATTGAAATGTATACTATTTGTATTGTCTAAGCATTGCATGCACTCAGATAACAACTTTTTTGTTTTGATGTGTACAGCCATGAAACAACTTTCAAACTACTCATAATCATGTGGAAAGTTAACCTAAGGTGTTTCCATTAGGTTTGCAGTAAGTGCTTTGGTGTAAAATTGAAATGTATACTATTTGTATTGTCTAAGCATTGGATGCACTCAGATAACAACTTTTTTGTGTTGATGTCTACAGCCATGAAACAACTTTCAAACTACTCACAATCATGTGGAAAGTTAACCTAAGGTGTTTCCATTAGGTTTGCAGTAGGTGCTTTGGTGTAAAATTGAAATGTATACTATTTGTATTGTCTAAGCATTGCATGCACTCAGATAACAACTTTTTTGTGTTGATGTGTACAGCCATGAAACAACTTTCAAACTACTCATAATCATGTGGAAAGTTAACCTAAGGTGTTTCCATTAGGTTTGCAGTAGGTGCTTTGGAGTAAAATTGAAATGTATACTATTTGTATTGTCTAAGCATTGCATGCACTCAGATAACAACTTTTTTGTGTTGATCTCTACAGCCATGAAACAACTTTCAAACTACTCACAATCATGTGGAAAGTTAACCTAAGGTGTTTCCATTAGGTTTGCAGTAGGTGCTTTGGTGTAAAATTGAAATGTATACTATTTGTATTGTCTAAGCATTGCATGCACTCAGATAACAACTTTTTTGTTTTGATGTGTACAGCCATGAAACAACTTTCAAACTACTCATAATCATGTGGAAAGTTAACCTAAGGTGTTTCCATTAGGTTTGCAGTAAGTGCTTTGGTGTAAAATTGAAATGTATACTATTTGTATTGTCTAAGCATTGGATGCACTCAGATAACAACTTTTTTGTGTTGATGTCTACAGCCATGAAACAACTTTCAAACTACTCACAATCATGTGGAAAGTTAACCTAAGGTGTTTCCATTAGGTTTGCAGTAGGTGCTTTGGTGTAAAATTGAAATGTATACTATTTGTATTGTCTAAGCATTGCATGCACTCAGATAACAACTTTTTTGTTTTGATGTGTACAGCCATGAAACAACTTTCAAACTACTCATAATCATGTGGAAAGTTAACCTAAAGTGTTTCCATTAGGTTTGCAGTAAGTGCTTTGGTGTAAAATTGAAATGTATACGATTTGTATTGTCTAAGCATTGGATGCACTCAGATAACAACTTTTTTGTGTTGATGTCTACAGCCATGAAACAACTTTCAAACTACTCACAATCATGTGGAAAGTTAACCTAAGGTGTTTCCATTAGGTTTGCAGTAGGTGCTTTGGTGTAAAATTGAAATGTATACTATTTGTATTGTCTAAGCATTGCATGCACTCAGATAACAACTTTTTTGTTTTGATGTGTACAGCCATGAAACAACTTTCAAACTACTCATAATCATGTGGGAAGTTAACCTAAGGTGTTTCCATTAGGTTTGCAGTAAGTGCTTTGGTGTAAAATTGAAATGTGTACTATTTGTATTGTCTAAGCATTGGATGCACTCAGATAACAACTTTTTTGTGTTGATGTCTACAGCCATGAAACAACTTTCAAACTACTCACAATCATGTGGAAAGTTAACCTAAGGTGTTTCCATTAGGTTTGCAGTAGGTGCTTTGGTGTAAAATTGAAATGTATACTATTTGTATTGTCTAAGCATTGCATGCACTCAGATAACAACTTTTTTGTTTTGATGTGTACAGCCATGAAACAACTTTCAAACTACTCATAATCATGTGGAAAGTTAACCTAAGGTGTTTCCATTAGGTTTGCAGTAGGTGCTTTGGTGTAAAATTGAAATGTATACTATTTGTATTGTCTAAGCATTGCATGCACTCAGATAACAACTTTTTTGTGTTGATGTGTACAGCCATGAAACAACTTTCAAACTACTCATAATCATGTGGAAAGTTAACCTAAGGTGTTTCCATTAGGTTTGCAGTAGGTGCTTTGGAGTAAAATTGAAATGTATACTATTTGTATTGTCTAAGCATTGCATGCACTCAGATAACAACTTTTTTGTGTTGATCTCTACAGCCATGAAACAACTTTCAAACTACTCACAATCATGTGGAAAGTTAACCTAAGGTGTTTCCATTAGGTTTGCAGTAGGTGCTTTGGTGTAAAATTGAAATGTATACTATTTGTATTGTCTAAGCATTGCATGCACTCAGATAACAACTTTTTTGTTTTGATGTGTACAGCCATGAAACAACTTTCAAACTACTCATAATCATGTGGAAAGTTAACCTAAGGTGTTTCCATTAGGTTTGCAGTAAGTGCTTTGGTGTAAAATTGAAATGTATACTATTTGTATTGTCTAAGCATTGGATGCACTCAGATAACAACTTTTTTGTGTTGATGTCTACAGCCATGAAACAACTTTCAAACTACTCACAATCATGTGGAAAGTTAACCTAAGGTGTTTCCATTAGGTTTGCAGTAGGTGCTTTGGTGTAAAATTGAAATGTATACTATTTGTATTGTCTAAGCATTGCATGCACTCAGATAACAACTTTTTTGTTTTGATGTGTACAGCCATGAAACAACTTTCAAACTACTCATAATCATGTGGAAAGTTAACCTAAAGTGTTTCCATTAGGTTTGCAGTAAGTGCTTTGGTGTAAAATTGAAATGTATACGATTTGTATTGTCTAAGCATTGGATGCACTCAGATAACAACTTTTTTGTGTTGATGTCTACAGCCATGAAACAACTTTCAAACTACTCACAATCATGTGGAAAGTTAACCTAAGGTGTTTCCATTAGGTTTGCAGTAGGTGCTTTGGTGTAAAATTGAAATGTATACTATTTGTATTGTCTAAGCATTGCATGCACTCAGATAACAACTTTTTTGTTTTGATGTGTACAGCCATGAAACAACTTTCAAACTACTCATAATCATGTGGGAAGTTAACCTAAGGTGTTTCCATTAGGTTTGCAGTAAGTGCTTTGGTGTAAAATTGAAATGTGTACTATTTGTATTGTCTAATCATTGCATGCACTCAGATAACAACTTTTTTGTGTTGATGTGTACAGCCATGAAACAACTTTCAAACTACTCATAATCATGTGGGAAGTTAACCTAAGGTGTTTCCATTAGGTTTGCAGTAAGTGGTTTGGAGTAAAATTGAAATGTATACTATTTGTATTGTCTAAGCATTGCATGCACTGAGATAACAACTTTTTTGTGTTGATGTCTACAGCCATGAAACAACTTTCAAACTACTCACAATCATGTGGAAAGTTAACCTAAGGTGTTTCCATTAGGTTTGCAGTAGGTGCTTTGGTGTAAAATTGAAATGTATACTATTTGTATTGTATAAGCATTGCATGCACTCAGATAACAACTTTTTTGTTTTGATGTGTACAGCCATGAAACAACTTTCAAACTACTCATAATCATGTGGGAAGTTAACCTAAGGTGTTTCCATTAGGTTTGCAGTAAGTGCTTTGGTGTAAAATTGAAATGTATACTATTTGTATTGTCTAAGCATTGGATGCACTCAGATAACAACTTTTTTGTGTTGATGTATACAGCCATGAAACAACTTTCAAACTACTCACAATCATGTGGAAAGTTAACCTGAGGTGTTTCCATTAGGTTTGCAGTAGGTGCTTTGGTGTAAAATTGAAATGTATACTATTTGTATTGTCTAAGCATTGCATGCACTCAGATAACAACTTTTTTGTTTTGATGTGTACAGCCATGAAACAACTTTCAAACTACTCATAATCATGTGGAAAGTTAACCTAAAGTGTTTCCATTAGGTTTGCAGTAAGTGCTTTGGTGTAAAATTGAAATGTATACTATTTGTATTGTCTAAGCATTGGATGCACTCAGATAACAACTTTTTTGTGTTGATGTCTACAGCCATGAAACAACTTTCAAACTACTCACAATCATGTGGAAAGTTAACCTAAGGTGTTTCCATTAGGTTTGCAGTAGGTGCTTTGGTGTAAAATTGAAATGTATACTATTTGTATTGTCTAAGCATTGCATGCACTCAGATAACAACTTTTTTGTGTTGATGTGTACAGCCATGAAACAACTTTCAAACTACTCATAATCATGTGGAAAGTTAACCTAAAGTGTTTCCATTAGGTTTGCAGTAAGTGCTTTGGTGTAAAATTGAAATGTATACTATTTGTATTGTCTAAGCATTGCATGCACTCAGATAACAACTTTTTTGTGTTGATGTGTACAGCCATGAAACAACTTTCAAACTACTCATAATCATGTGGGAAGTTAACCTAAGGTGTTTCCATTAGGTTTGCAGTAAGTGGTTTGGAGTAAAATTGAAATGTATACTATTTGTATTGTCTAAGCATTGCATGCACTGAGATAACAACTTTTTTGTGTTGATGTCTACAGCCATGAAACAACTTTCAAACTACTCATAATCATGTGGAAAGTTAACCTAAAGTGTTTCCATTAGGTTTGCAGTAAGTGCTTTGGTGTAAAATTGAAATGTATACTATTTGTATTGTCTAAGCATTGGATGCACTCAGATAACAACTTTTTTGTGTTGATGTCTACAGCCATGAAACAACTTTCAAACTACTCACAATCATGAGGAAAGTTAACTTAAGGTGTTTCCATTAGGTTTGCAGTAGGTGCTTTGGTGTAAAATTGAAATGTATACTATTTGTATTGTCTAAGCATTGCATGCACTCAGATAACAACTTTTTTGTGTTGATGTGTACAGCCATGAAACAACTTTCAAACTACTCATAATCATGTGGGAAGTTAACCTAAGGTGTTTCCATTAGGTTTGCAGTAAGTACTTTGGTGTAAAATTGAAATGTATACTGCTTTTATGTCAAAGCATTCTATTCACTGTGAAATCAACTTTTTTGTCTTTATGTGCACAGTAATGAAACAACTTTCAGAGATCTCAGAATCATGTGGGAAGTTAATCTAAGTTGTTTCCATTAGGTTTGCAGTAAGTGCTTTGGTGTAAAATTGAAATGTATACTATTTGTATTGTCTAAGCATTGCATGCACTTAGATAGCAACCTTTTTGTGTTGATGTGTACAGCCATGAAACAACTTTCAAACTACTCATAATCATGTGGAAAGTTAACCTAAAGTGTTTCCATTAGGGTTGCAGTAAGTGCTTTGGTGTAAAATTGAAATGTATACTATTTGTATTGCCTAAGCATTGCATGCACTGAGATAACAACTTTTTTGTGTTGATGTGTACAGCCATGAAACAACTTTCAAACTACTCATAATCATGTGGGAAGTTAACCTAAGGTGTTTCCATTAGGTTTGCAGTAAGTACTTTGGTGTAAAATTGAAATGTATACTACTTTTATGTCAAAGCATTCTATTCACTGTGAAATCAACTTTTTTGTCTTTATGTGCACAGGTATGAAACAACTTTCAGACATATCAGAATCATTTGGGAAGTTAACCTAAAGTGTTTCCATTAGGTTTGCAGTAAGTGCTTTGGTGTAAAATTGAAATGTATACTATTTGTATTGTCTAAGCATTGCATGCACTGAGATAACAACTTTTTTGTGTTGATGTGTACAGCCATGACACAACTTTCAAACTACTCATAATCATGTGGGAAGTTAACCTAAGGTGTTTCCATTAGGTTTGCAGTAAGTGCTTTGGAGTAAAATTGAAATGTATACTATTTGTATTGTCTAAGCATTGCATGCACTGAGATAACAACTTTTTTGTGTTGATGTCTACAGCCATGAAACAACTTTCAAACTACTCACAATCATGTGGAAAGTTAACCTAACGTGTTTCCATTAGGTTTGCAGTAGGTGCTTTGGTGTAAAATTGAAATGTATACTATTTGTATTGTCTAAGCATTGCATGCACTCAGATAACAACTTTTTTGTTTTGATCTGTACAGCCATGAAACAACTTTCAAACTACTCATAATCATGTGGGAAGTTAACCTAAGGTGTTTCCATTAGGTTTGCAGTAAGTGCTTTGGTGTAAAATTGAAATGTATACTATTTGTATTGTCTAAGCATTGGATGCACTCAGATAACAACTTTTTGGTGTTGATGTCTACAGCCATGAAACAACTTTCAAACTACTCACAATCATGTGGAAAGTTAACCTAAGGTGTTTCCATTAGGTTTGCAGTAGGTGCTTTGGTGTAAAATTGAAATGTATACTATTTGTATTGTCTAAGCATTGCATGCACTCAGATAACAACTTTTTTGTTTTGATGTGTACAGCCATGAAACAACTTTCAAACTACTCATAATCATGTGGAAAGTTAACCTAAAGTGTTTCCATTAGGTTTGCAGTAAGTGCTTTGGTGTAAAATTGAAATGTATACGATTTGTATTGTCTAAGCATTGGATGCACTCAGATAACAACTTTTTTGTGTTGATGTCTACAGCCATGAAACAACTTTCAAACTACTCACAATCATGTGGAAAGTTAACCTAAGGTGTTTCCATTAGGTTTGCAGTAGGTGCTTTGGTGTAAAATTGAAATGTATACTATTTGTATTGTCTAAGCATTGCATGCACTCAGATAACAACTTTTTTGTGTTGATGTGTACAGCCATGAAACAACTTTCAAACTACTCATAATCATGTGGAAAGTTAACCTAAGGTGTTTCCATTAGGTTTGCAGTAGGTGCTTTGGAGTAAAATTGAAATGTATACTATTTGTATTGTCTAAGCATTGCATGCACTCAGATAACAACTTTTTTGTGTTGATCTCTACAGCCATGAAACAACTTTCAAACTACTCACAATCATGTGGAAAGTTAACCTAAGGTGTTTCCATTAGGTTTGCAGTAGGTGCTTTGGTGTAAAATTGAAATGTATACTATTTGTATTGTCTAAGCATTGCATGCACTCAGATAACAACTTTTTTGTTTTGATGTGTACAGCCATGAAACAACTTTCAAACTACTCATAATCATGTGGAAAGTTAACCTAAGGTGTTTCCATTAGGTTTGCAGTAAGTGCTTTGGTGTAAAATTGAAATGTATACTATTTGTATTGTCTAAGCATTGGATGCACTCAGATAACAACTTTTTTGTGTTGATGTCTACAGCCATGAAACAACTTTCAAACTACTCACAATCATGTGGAAAGTTAACCTAAGGTGTTTCCATTAGGTTTGCAGTAGGTGCTTTGGTGTAAAATTGAAATGTATACTATTTGTATTGTCTAAGCATTGCATGCACTCAGATAACAACTTTTTTGTGTTGATGTGTACAGCCATGAAACAACTTTCAAACTACTCATAATCATGTGGAAAGTTAACCTAAGGTGTTTCCATTAGGTTTGCAGTAGGTGCTTTGGAGTAAAATTGAAATGTATACTATTTGTATTGTCTAAGCATTGCATGCACTCAGATAACAACTTTTTTGTGTTGATCTCTACAGCCATGAAACAACTTTCAAACTACTCACAATCATGTGGAAAGTTAACCTAAGGTGTTTCCATTAGGTTTGCAGTAGGTGCTTTGGTGTAAAATTGAAATGTATACTATTTGTATTGTCTAAGCATTGCATGCACTCAGATAACAACTTTTTTGTTTTGATGTGTACAGCCATGAAACAACTTTCAAACTACTCATAATCATGTGGAAAGTTAACCTAAGGTGTTTCCATTAGGTTTGCAGTAAGTGCTTTGGTGTAAAATTGAAATGTATACTATTTGTATTGTCTAAGCATTGGATGCACTCAGATAACAACTTTTTTGTGTTGATGTCTACAGCCATGAAACAACTTTCAAACTACTCACAATCATGTGGAAAGTTAACCTAAGGTGTTTCCATTAGGTTTGCAGTAGGTGCTTTGGTGTAAAATTGAAATGTATACTATTTGTATTGTCTAAGCATTGCATGCACTCAGATAACAACTTTTTTGTTTTGATGTGTACAGCCATGAAACAACTTTCAAACTACTCATAATCATGTGGAAAGTTAACCTAAAGTGTTTCCATTAGGTTTGCAGTAAGTGCTTTGGTGTAAAATTGAAATGTATACGATTTGTATTGTCTAAGCATTGGATGCACTCAGATAACAACTTTTTTGTGTTGATGTCTACAGCCATGAAACAACTTTCAAACTACTCACAATCATGTGGAAAGTTAACCTAAGGTGTTTCCATTAGGTTTGCAGTAGGTGCTTTGGTGTAAAATTGAAATGTATACTATTTGTATTGTCTAAGCATTGCATGCACTCAGATAACAACTTTTTTGTTTTGATGTGTACAGCCATGAAACAACTTTCAAACTACTCATAATCATGTGGGAAGTTAACCTAAGGTGTTTCCATTAGGTTTGCAGTAAGTGCTTTGGTGTAAAATTGAAATGTGTACTATTTGTATTGTCTAAGCATTGGATGCACTCAGATAACAACTTTTTTGTGTTGATGTCTACAGCCATGAAACAACTTTCAAACTACTCACAATCATGTGGAAAGTTAACCTAAGGTGTTTCCATTAGGTTTGCAGTAGGTGCTTTGGTGTAAAATTGAAATGTATACTATTTGTATTGTCTAAGCATTGCATGCACTCAGATAACAACTTTTTTGTTTTGATGTGTACAGCCATGAAACAACTTTCAAACTACTCATAATCATGTGGAAAGTTAACCTAAAGTGTTTCCATTAGGTTTGCAGTAAGTGCTTTGGTGTAAAATTGAAATGTATACTATTTGTATTGTCTAAGCATTGGATGCACTCAGATAACAACTTTTTTGTGTAGATGTCTACAGCCATTAAACAACTTTCAAACTACTCACAATCATGTGGAAAGTTAACCTAAAGTGTTTCCATTAGGTTTGCAGTAGGTGCTTTGGTGTAAAATTGAAATGTATACTATTTGTATTGTCTAAGCATTGCATGCACTCAGATAACAACTTTTTTGTGTTGATGTGTACAGCCATGAAACAACTTTCAAACTACTCATAATCATGTGGAAAGTTAACCTAAAGTGTTTCCATTAGGTTTGCAGTAAGTGCTTTGGTGTAAAATTGAAATGTATACTATTTGTATTGTCTAAGCATTGCATGCACTCAGATAACAACTTTTTTGTGTTGATGTGTACAGCCATGAAACAACTTTCAAACTACTCATAATCATGTGGGAAGTTAACCTAAGGTGTTTCCATTAGGTTTGCAGTAAGTGGTTTGGAGTAAAATTGAAATGTATACTATTTGTATTGTCTAAGCATTGCATGCACTGAGATAACAACTTTTTTGTGTTGATGTCTACAGCCATGAAACAACTTTCAAACTACTCATAATCATGTGGAAAGTTAACCTAAAGTGTTTCCATTAGGTTTGCAGTAAGTGCTTTGGTGTAAAATTGAAATGTATACTATTTGTATTGTCTAAGCATTGCATGCACTCAGATAACAACTTTTTTGTGTTGATGTGTACAGCCATGAAACAACTTTCAAACTACTCATAATCATGTGGGAAGTTAACCTAAGGTGTTTCCATTAGGTTTGCAGTAAGTACTTTGGTGTAAAATTGAAATGTATACTGCTTTTATGTCAAAGCATTCTATTCACTGTGAAATCAACTTTTTTGTCTTTATGTGCACAGTAATGAAACAACTTTCAGACATCTCAGAATCATGTGGGAAGTTAATCTAAGTTGTTTCCATTAGGTTTGCAGTAAGTGCTTTGGTGTAAAATTGAAATGTATACTATTTGTATTGTCTAAGCATTGCATGCACTTAGATAGCAACTTTTTTGTGTTGATGTGTACAGCCATGAAACAACTTTCAAACTACTCATAATCATGTGGAAAGTTAACCTAAAGTGTTTCCATTAGGGTTGCAGTAAGTGCTTTGGTGTAAAATTGAAATGTATACTATTTGTATTGTCTAAGCATTGCATGCACTGAGATAACAACTTTTTTGTGTTGATGTGTACAGCCATGAAACAACTTTCAAACTACTCATAATCATGTGGGAAGTTAACCTAAGGTGTTTCCATTAGGTTTGCAGTAAGTACTTTGGTGTAAAATTGAAATGTATACTACTTTTATGTCAAAGCATTCTATTCACTGTGAAATCAACTTTTTTGTCTTTATGTGCACAGGTATGAAACAACTTTCAGACATATCAGAATCATTTGGGAAGTTAACCTAAAGTGTTTCCATTAGGTTTGCAGTAAGTGCTTTGGTGTAAAATTGAAATGTATACTATTTGTATTGTCTAAGCATTGCATGCACTGAGATAACAACTTTTTTGTGTTGATGTGTACAGCCATGACACAACTTTCAAACTACTCATAATCATGTGGGAAGTTAACCTAAGGTGTTTCCATTAGGTTTGCAGTAAGTGCTTTGGAGTAAAATTGAAATCTATACTATTTGTATTGTCTAAGCATTGCATGCACTGAGATAACAACTTTTTTGTGTTGATGTCTACAGCCATGAAACAACTTTCAAACTACTCACAATCATGTGGAAAGTTAACCTAAGGTGTTTCCATTAGGTTTGCAGTAGGTGCTTTGGTGTAAAATTGAAATGTATACTATTTGTATTGTCTAAGCATTGCATGCACTCAGATAACAACTTTTTTGTTTTGATCTGTACAGCCATGAAACAACTTTCAAACTACTCATAATCATGTGGGAAGTTAACCTAAGGTGTTTCCATTAGGTTTGCAGTAAGTACTTTGGTGTAAAATTGAAATGTATACTACTTTTATGTCAAAGCATTCTATTCACTGTGAAATCAACTTTTTTGTCTTTATGTGCACAGGTATGAAACAACTTTCAGACATATCAGAATCATTTGGGAAGTTAACCTAAAGTGTTTCCATTAGGTTTGCAGTAAGTGCTTTGGAGTAAAATTGAAATCTATACTATTTGTATTGTCTAAGCATTGCATGCACTGAGATAACAACTTTTTTGTGTTGATGTCTACAGCCATGAAACAACTTTCAAACTACTCACAATCATGTGGAAAGTTAACCTAAGGTGTTTCCATTAGGTTTGCAGTAGGTGCTTTGGTGTAAAATTGAAATGTATACTATTTGTATTGTCTAAGCATTGCATGCACTCAGATAACAACTTTTTTGTTTTGATCTGTACAGCCATGAAACAACTTTCAAACTACTCATAATCATGTGGGAAGTTAACCTAAGGTGTTTCCATTAGGTTTGCAGTAAGTACTTTGGTGTAAAATTGAAATGTATACTACTTTTATGTCAAAGCATTCTATTCACTGTGAAATCAACTTTTTTGTCTTTATGTGCACAGGTATGAAACAACTTTCAGACATATCAGAATCATTTGGGAAGTTAACCTAAAGTGTTTCCATTAGGTTTGCAGTAAGTGCTTTGGTGTAAAATTGAAATGTATACTATTTGTATTGTCTAAGCATTGCATGCACTGAGATAACAACTTTTTTGTGTTGATGTGTACAGCCATGACACAACTTTCAAACTACTCATAATCATGTGGGAAGTTAACCTAAGGTGTTTCCATTAGGTTTGCAGTAAGTGCTTTGGAGTAAAATTGAAATCTATACTATTTGTATTGTCTAAGCATTGCATGCACTGAGATAACAACTTTTTTGTGTTGATGTGTACAGCCATGAAACAACTTTCAAACTACTCACAATCATGTGGAAAGTTAACCTAAGGTGTTTCCATTAGGTTTGCAGTAGGTGCTTTGGTGTAAAATTGAAATGTATACTATTTGTATTGTCTAAGCATTGCATGCACTCAGATAACAACTTTTTTGTTTTGATCTGTACAGCCATGAAACAACTTTCAAACTACTCATAATCATGTGGGAAGTTAACCTAAGGTGTTTCCATTAGGTTTGCAGTAAGTGCTTTGGTGTAAAATTGAAATGTATACTATTTGTATTGTCTAAGCATTGGATGCACTCAGATAACAACTTTTTTGTGTTGATGTCTACAGCCATGAAACAACTTTCAAACTACTCACAATCATGTGGAAAGTTAACCTAAGGTGTTTCCATTAGGTTTGCAGTAGGTGCTTTGGTGTAAAATTGAAATGTATACTATTTGTATTGTCTAAGCATTGCATGCACTTATTTAGCAACTTTTTTGTGTTGATGTCTACAGCCATGAAACAACTTTCAAACTACTCATAATCATGTGGAAAGTTAACCTAAAGTGTTTCCATTAGGGTTGCAGTAAGTGCTTTGGTGTAAAATTGAAATGTATACTATTTGTATTGTCTAAGCATTGCATGCACTGAGATAACAACTTTTTTGTGTTGATGTGTACAGCCATGAAACAACTTTCGAACTACTCATAATCATGTGGGAAGTTAACCTAAGGTGTTTCCATTAGGTTTGCAGTAAGTACTTTGGTGTAAAATTGAAATGTATACTACTTTTATGTCAAAGCATTCTATTCACTGTGAAATCAACTTTTTTGTCTTTATGTGCACAGGTATGAAACAACTTTCAGACATATCAGAATCATTTGGGAAGTTAACCTAAAGTGTTTCCATTAGGTTTGCAGTAAGTGCTTTGGTGTAAAATTGAAATGTATACTATTTGTATTGTCTAATCATTGCATGCACTCAGATAACAACTTTTTTGTGTTGATGTGTACAGCCATGAAACAACTTTCAAACTACTCATAATCATGTGGGAAGTTAACCGAAGGTGTTTCCATTAGGTTTGCAGTAAGTGGTTTGGAGTAAAATTGAAATCTATACTATTTGTATTGTCTAAGCATTGCATGCACTGAGATAACAACTTTTTTGTGTTAATGTCTACAGCCATCAAACAACTTTCAAACTACTCACAATCATGTGGAAAGTTAACCTAAGGTGTTTCCATTAGGTTTGCAGTAGGTGCTTTGGTGTAAAATTGAAATGTATACTATTTGTATTGTCTAAGCATTGCATGCACTCAGATAACAACTTTTTTGTTTTGATGTGTACAGCCATGAAACAACTTTCAAACTACTCATAATCATGTGGGAAGTTAACCTAAGGTGTTTCCATTAGGTTTGCAGTAAGTGCTTTGGTGTAAAATTGAAATGTATACTATTTGTATTGTCTAAGCATTGGATGCACTCAGATAGCAACTTTTTTGTGTTGATGTCTACAGCCATCAAACAACTTTTAAACTACTCACAATCATGTGGAAAGTTAACCTAAGGTGTTTCCATTAGGTTTGCAGTAGGTGCTTTGGTGTAAAATTGAAATGTATACTATTTGTATTGTCTAAGCATTGCATGCACTCAGATAACAACTTTTTTGTTTTGATGTGTACAGCCATGAAACAACTTTCAAACTACTCATAATCATGTGGAAAGTTAACCTAAAGTGTTTCCATTAGGTTTGCAGTAAGTGCTTTGGTGTAAAATTGAAATGTATACTATTTGTATTGTCTAAGCATTGGATGCACTCAGATAACAACTTTTTTGTGTTGATGTCTACAGCCATGAAACAACTTTCAAACTACTCACAATCATGTGGAAAGTTAACCTAAGGTGTTTCCATTAGGTTTGCAGTAGGTGCTTTGGTGTAAAATTGAAATGTATACTATTTGTATTGTCTAAGCATTGCATGCACTCAGATAACAACTTTTTTGTTTTGATGTGTACAGCCATGACACAACTTTCAAACTCCTCATAATCATGTGGAAAGTTAACCTAAAGTGTTTCCATTAGGTTTGCAGTAAGTGCTTTGGTGTAAAATTGAAATGTATGCTATTTGTACTGTCTAAGCATTGGATGCACTCAGATAACAACTTTTTTGTGTTGATGTCTACAGCCATGAAACAACTTTCAAACTACTCACAATCATGTGGAAAGTTAACCTAAGGTGTTTCCATTAGGTTTGCAGTAGGTGCTTTGGTGTAAAATTGAAATGTATACTATTTGTATTGTCTAAGCATTGCATGCACTCAGATAACAACTTTTTTGTGTTGATGTGTACAGCCATGAAACAACTTTCAAACTACTCATAATCATGTGGGAAGTTAACCTAAAGTGTTTCCATTAGGTTTGCAGTAAGTGCTTTGGTGTAAAATTGAAATGTATACTATTTGTATTGTCTAATCATTGCATGCACTCAGATAACAACTTTTTTGTGTTGATGTGTACAGCCATGAAACAACTTTCAAACTACTCATAATCATGTGGGAAGTTAACCGAAGGTGTTTCCATTAGGTTTGCAGTAAGTGGTTTGGAGTAAAATTGAAATGTATACTATTTGTATTGTCTAAGCATTGCATGCACTGAGATAACAACTTTTTTGTGTTAATGTCTACAGCCATCAAACAACTTTCAAACTACTCACAATCATGTGGAAAGTTAACCTAAGGTGTTTCCATTAGGTTTGCAGTAGGTGCTTTGGTGTAAAATTGAAATGTATACTATTTGTATTGTCTAAGCATTGCATGCACTCAGATAACAACTTTTTTGTTTTGATGTGTACAGCCATGAAACAACTTTCAAACTACTCATAATCATGTGGGAAGTTAACCTAAGGTGTTTCCATTAGGTTTGCAGTAAGTGCTTTGGTGTAAAATTGAAATGTATACTATTTGTATTGTCTAAGCATTGGATGCACTCAGATAGCAAATTTTTTGTGTTGATGTCTACAGCCATGAAACAACTTTCAAACTACTCACAATCATGTGGAAAGTTAACCTAAGGTGTTTCCATTAGGTTTGCAGTAGGTGCTTTGGTGTAAAATTGAAATGCATACTATTTGTATTGTCTAAGCATTGCATGCACTCAGATAACAACTTTTTTGTTTTGATGTGTACAGCCATGAAACAACTTTCAAACTACTCATAATCATGTGGAAAGTTAACCTAAAGTGTTTCCATTAGGTTTGCAGTAAGTGGTTTGGTGTAAAATTGAAATGTATACTATTTGTATTGTCTAAGCATTGGATGCACTCAGATAACAACTTTTTTGTGTTGATGTCTACAGCCATGAAACAACTTTCAAACTACTCACAATCATGTGGAAAGTTAACCTAAGGTGTTTCCATTAGGTTTGCAGTAGGTGCTTTGGTGTAAAATTGAAATGTATACTATTTGTATTGTCTAAGCATTGCATGCACTCAGATAACAACTTTTTTGTGTTGATGTGTACAGCCATGAAACAACTTTCAAACTACTCATAATCATGTGGGAAGTTAACCTAAGGTGTTTCCATTAGGCTTGCAGTAGGTGCTTTGGTGTAAAATTGAAATGTATACTATTTGTATTGTCTAAGCATTGCATGCACTCAGATAACAACTTTTTTGTTTTGATGTGTACAGCCATGAAACAACTTTCAAACTACTCATAATCATGTGGGAAGTTAACCTAAGGTGTTTCCATTAGGTTTGCAGTAAGTGCTTTGGTGTAAAATTGAAATGTGTACTATTTGTATTGTCTAAGCATTGGATGCACTCAGATAACAACTTTTTTGTGTTGATGTCTACAGCCATGAAACAACTTTCAAACTACTCATAATCATGTGGAAAGTTAACCTAAAGTGTTTCCATTAGGTTTGCAGTAAGTGCTTTGGTGTAAAATTGAAATGTATACTATTTGTATTGTCTAAGCATTGGATGCACTCAGATAACAACTTTTTTGTGTTGATGTCTACAGCCATGAAACAACTTTCAAACTACTCACAATCATGAGGAAAGTTAACTTAAGGTGTTTCCATTAGGTTTGCAGTAGGTGCTTTGGTGTAAAATTGAAATGTATACTATTTGTATTGTCTAAGCATTGCATGCACTCAGATAACAACTTTTTTGTGTTGATGTGTACAGCCATGAAACAACTTTCAAACTACTCATAATCATGTGGGAAGTTAACCTAAGGTGTTTCCATTAGGTTTGCAGTAAGTACTTTGGTGTAAAATTGAAATGTATACTGCTTTTATGTCAAAGCATTCTATTCACTGTGAAATCAACTTTTTTGTCTTTATGTGCACAGTAATGAAACAACTTTCAGAGATCTCAGAATCATGTGGGAAGTTAATCTAAGTTGTTTCCATTAGGTTTGCAGTAAGTGCTTTGGTGTAAAATTGAAATGTATACTATTTGTATTGTCTAAGCATTGCATGCACTTAGATAGCAACCTTTTTGTGTTGATGTGTACAGCCATGAAACAACTTTCAAACTACTCATAATCATGTGGAAAGTTAACCTAAAGTGTTTCCATTAGGGTTGCAGTAAGTGCTTTGGTGTAAAATTGAAATGTATACTATTTGTATTGCCTAAGCATTGCATGCACTGAGATAACAACTTTTTTGTGTTGATGTGTACAGCCATGAAACAACTTTCAAACTACTCATAATCATGTGGGAAGTTAACCTAAGGTGTTTCCATTAGGTTTGCAGTAAGTACTTTGGTGTAAAATTGAAATGTATACTACTTTTATGTCAAAGCATTCTATTCACTGTGAAATCAACTTTTTTGTCTTTATGTGCACAGGTATGAAACAACTTTCAGACATATCAGAATCATTTGGGAAGTTAACCTAAAGTGTTTCCATTAGGTTTGCAGTAAGTGCTTTGGTGTAAAATTGAAATGTATACTATTTGTATTGTCTAAGCATTGCATGCACTGAGATAACAACTTTTTTGTGTTGATGTGTACAGCCATGACACAACTTTCAAACTACTCATAATCATGTGGGAAGTTAACCTAAGGTGTTTCCATTAGGTTTGCAGTAAGTGCTTTGGAGTAAAATTGAAATGTATACTATTTGTATTGTCTAAGCATTGCATGCACTGAGATAACAACTTTTTTGTGTTGATGTCTACAGCCATGAAACAACTTTCAAACTACTCACAATCATGTGGAAAGTTAACCTAACGTGTTTCCATTAGGTTTGCAGTAGGTGCTTTGGTGTAAAATTGAAATGTATACTATTTGTATTGTCTAAGCATTGCATGCACTCAGATAACAACTTTTTTGTTTTGATCTGTACAGCCATGAAACAACTTTCAAACTACTCATAATCATGTGGGAAGTTAACCTAAGGTGTTTCCATTAGGTTTGCAGTAAGTGCTTTGGTGTAAAATTGAAATGTATACTATTTGTATTGTCCAAGCATTGGATGCACTCAGATAACAACTTTTTGGTGTTGATGTCTACAGCCATGAAACAACTTTCAAACTACTCACAATCATGTGGAAAGTTAACCTAAGGTGTTTCCATTAGGTTTGCAGTAGGTGCTTTGGTGTAAAATTGAAATGTATACTATTTGTATTGTCTAAGCATTGCATGCACTCAGATAACAACTTTTTTGTTTTGATGTGTACAGCCATGAAACAACTTTCAAACTACTCATAATCATGTGGAAAGTTAACCTAAAGTGTTTCCATTAGGTTTGCAGTAAGTGCTTTGGTGTAAAATTGAAATGTATACGATTTGTATTGTCTAAGCATTGGATGCACTCAGATAACAACTTTTTTGTGTTGATGTCTACAGCCATGAAACAACTTTCAAACTACTCACAATCATGTGGAAAGTTAACCTAAGGTGTTTCCATTAGGTTTGCAGTAGGTGCTTTGGTGTAAAATTGAAATGTATACTATTTGTATTGTCTAAGCATTGCATGCACTCAGATAACAACTTTTTTGTGTTGATGTGTACAGCCATGAAACAACTTTCAAACTACTCATAATCATGTGGAAAGTTAACCTAAGGTGTTTCCATTAGGTTTGCAGTAGGTGCTTTGGAGTAAAATTGAAATGTATACTATTTGTATTGTCTAAGCATTGCATGCACTCAGATAACAACTTTTTTGTGTTGATCTCTACAGCCATGAAACAACTTTCAAACTACTCACAATCATGTGGAAAGTTAACCTAAGGTGTTTCCATTAGGTTTGCAGTAGGTGCTTTGGTGTAAAATTGAAATGTATACTATTTGTATTGTCTAAGCATTGCATGCACTCAGATAACAACTTTTTTGTTTTGATGTGTACAGCCATGAAACAACTTTCAAACTACTCATAATCATGTGGAAAGTTAACCTAAGGTGTTTCCATTAGGTTTGCAGTAAGTGCTTTGGTGTAAAATTGAAATGTATACTATTTGTATTGTCTAAGCATTGGATGCACTCAGATAACAACTTTTTTGTGTTGATGTCTACAGCCATGAAACAACTTTCAAACTACTCACAATCATGTGGAAAGTTAACCTAAGGTGTTTCCATTAGGTTTGCAGTAGGTGCTTTGGTGTAAAATTGAAATGTATACTATTTGTATTGTCTAAGCATTGCATGCACTCAGATAACAACTTTTTTGTGTTGATGTGTACAGCCATGAAACAACTTTCAAACTACTCATAATCATGTGGAAAGTTAACCTAAGGTGTTTCCATTAGGTTTGCAGTAGGTGCTTTGGAGTAAAATTGAAATGTATACTATTTGTATTGTCTAAGCATTGCATGCACTCAGATAACAACTTTTTTGTGTTGATCTCTACAGCCATGAAACAACTTTCAAACTACTCACAATCATGTGGAAAGTTAACCTAAGGTGTTTCCATTAGGTTTGCAGTAGGTGCTTTGGTGTAAAATTGAAATGTATACTATTTGTATTGTCTAAGCATTGCATGCACTCAGATAACAACTTTTTTGTTTTGATGTGTACAGCCATGAAACAACTTTCAAACTACTCATAATCATGTGGAAAGTTAACCTAAGGTGTTTCCATTAGGTTTGCAGTAAGTGCTTTGGTGTAAAATTGAAATGTATACTATTTGTATTGTCTAAGCATTGGATGCACTCAGATAACAACTTTTTTGTGTTGATGTCTACAGCCATGAAACAACTTTCAAACTACTCACAATCATGTGGAAAGTTAACCTAAGGTGTTTCCATTAGGTTTGCAGTAGGTGCTTTGGTGTAAAATTGAAATGTATACTATTTGTATTGTCTAAGCATTGCATGCACTCAGATAACAACTTTTTTGTTTTGATGTGTACAGCCATGAAACAACTTTCAAACTACTCATAATCATGTGGAAAGTTAACCTAAAGTGTTTCCATTAGGTTTGCAGTAAGTGCTTTGGTGTAAAATTGAAATGTATACGATTTGTATTGTCTAAGCATTGGATGCACTCAGATAACAACTTTTTTGTGTTATGTCTACAGCCATGAAACAACTTTCAAACTACTCACAATCATGTGGAAAGTTAACCTAAGGTGTTTCCATTAGGTTTGCAGTAGGTGCTTTGGTGTAAAATTGAAAGTGTATACTATTTGTATTGTCTAAGCATTGCATGCACTCAGATAACAACTTTTTTGTTTTGATGTGTACAGCCATGAAACAACTTTCAAACTACTCATAATCATGTGGGAAGTTAACCTAAGGTGTTTCCATTAGGTTTGCAGTAAGTGCTTTGGTGTAAAATTGAAATGTGTACTATTTGTATTGTCTAAGCATTGGATGCACTCAGATAACAACTTTTTTGTGTTGATGTCTACAGCCATGAAACAACTTTCAAACTACTCACAATCATGTGGAAAGTTAACCTAAGGTGTTTCCATTAGGTTTGCAGTAGGTGCTTTGGTGTAAAATTGAAATGTATACTATTTGTATTGTCTAAGCATTGCATGCACTCAGATAACAACTTTTTTGTTTTGATGTGTACAGCCATGAAACAACTTTCAAACTACTCATAATCATGTGGAAAGTTAACCTAAAGTGTTTCCATTAGGTTTGCAGTAAGTGCTTTGGTGTAAAATTGAAATGTATACTATTTGTATTGTCTAAGCATTGGATGCACTCAGATAACAACTTTTTTGTGTAGATGTCTACAGCCATTAAACAACTTTCAAACTACTCACAATCATGTGGAAAGTTAACCTAAAGTGTTTCCATTAGGTTTGCAGTAGGTGCTTTGGTGTAAAATTGAAATGTATACTATTTGTATTGTCTAAGCATTGCATGCACTCAGATAACAACTTTTTTGTGTTGATGTGTACAGCCATGAAACAACTTTCAAACTACTCATAATCATGTGGAAAGTTAACCTAAAGTGTTTCCATTAGGTTTGCAGTAAGTGCTTTGGTGTAAAATTGAAATGTATACTATTTGTATTGTCTAAGCATTGCATGCACTCAGATAACAACTTTTTTGTGTTGATGTGTACAGCCATGAAACAACTTTCAAACTACTCATAATCATGTGGGAAGTTAACCTAAGGTGTTTCCATTAGGTTTGCAGTAAGTGGTTTGGAGTAAAATTGAAATGTATACTATTTGTATTGTCTAAGCATTGCATGCACTGAGATAACAACTTTTTTGTGTTGATGTCTACAGCCATGAAACAACTTTCAAACTACTCATAATCATGTGGAAAGTTAACCTAAAGTGTTTCCATTAGGTTTGCAGTAAGTGCTTTGGTGTAAAATTGAAATGTATACTATTTGTATTGTCTAAGCATTGCATGCACTCAGATAACAACTTTTTTGTGTTGATGTGTACAGCCATGAAACAACTTTCAAACTACTCATAATCATGTGGGAAGTTAACCTAAGGTGTTTCCATTAGGTTTGCAGTAAGTACTTTGGTGTAAAATTGAAATGTATACTGCTTTTATGTCAAAGCATTCTATTCACTGTGAAATCAACTTTTTTGTCTTATGTGCACAGTAATGAAACAACTTTCAGACATCTCAGAATCATGTGGGAATGTTAATCTAAGTTGTTTCCATTAGGTTTGCAGTAAGTGCTTTGGTGTAAAATTGAAATGTATACTATTTGTATTGTCTAAGCATTGGCATGCACTTAGATAGCAACTTTTTTGCTGTTGATGTGTACAGCCATGAAACAACTTTCAAACTACTCATAATCATGTGGAAAGTTAACCTAAAGTGTTTCCATTAGGGTTGCAGTAAGTGCTTTGGTGTAAAATTGAAATGTATACTATTTGTATTGTCTAAGCAATGCATGCACTGAGATAACAACTTTTTTGTGTTGATGTGTACAGCCATGAAACAACTTTCAAACTACTCATAATCATGTGGGAAGTTAACCTAAGGTGTTTCCATTAGGTTTGCAGTAAGTACTTTGGTGTAAAATTGAAATGTATACTACTTTTATGTCAAAGCATTCTATTCACTGTGAAATCAACTTTTTTGTCTTTATGTGCACAGGTATGAAACAACTTTCAGACATATCAGAATCATTTGGGAAGTTAACCTAAAGTGTTTTCCATTAGGTTTGCAGTAAGTGCTTTGGTGTAAAATTGAAATGTATACTATTTGTATTGTCTAAGCATTGCATGCACTGAGATAACAACTTTTTTGTGTGATGTGTACAGCCATGACACAACTTTCAAACTACTCATAATCATGTGGGAAGTTAACCTAAGGTGTTTCCATTAGGTTTGCAGTAAGTGCTTTGGAGTAAATTGAAATCTATACTATTTGTATTGTCTAAGCATTGCATGCACTGAGATAACAACTTTTTTGTGTTGATGTCTACAGCCATGAAACAACTTTCAAACTACTCACAATCATGTGGAAAGTTAACCTAAGGTGTTTCCATTAGGTTTGCAGTAGGTGCTTTTGGTGTAAAATTGAAATGTATACTATTTGTATTGTCTAAGCATTGCATGCACTCAGATAACAACTTTTTTGTTTTGATCTGTACAGCCATGAAACAACTTTCAAACTACTCATAATCATGTGGGAAGTTAACCTAAGGTGTTTCATTAGGTTTGCAGTAAGTACTTTGGTGTAAAATTGAAATGTATACTACTTTTATGTCAAAGCATTCTATTCACTGTGACATCAACTTTTTTGTCTTTATGTGCACAGGTATGAAACAACTTTCAGACATATCAGAATCATTTGGGAAGTTAACCTAAAGTGTTTCCATTAGGTTTGCAGTAAGTGCTTTGGAGTAAATTGAAATCTATACTATTTGTATTGTCTAAGCATTGCATGCACTGAGATAACAACTTTTTTGTGTTGATGTCTACAGCCATGAAACAACTTTCAAACTACTCAACAATCATGTGGAAAGTTAACCTAAGGTGTTTCCATTAGGTTTGCAGTAGGTGCTTTGGTGTAAAATTGAAATGTATACTATTTGTATTGTCTAAGCATTGCATGCACTCAGATAACAACTTTTTTGTTTTGATCTGTACAGCCATGAAACAACTTTCAAACTACTCATAATCATGTGGGAAGTTAACCTAAGGTGTTTCCATTAGGTTTGCAGTAAGTACTTTGGTGTAAAATTGAAATGTATACTACTTTTATGTCAAAGCATTCTATTCACTGTGAAATCAACTTTTTTGTCTTTATGTGCACAGGTATGAAACAACTTTCAGACATATCAGAATCATTTGGGAAGTTAACCTAAAGTGTTTCCATTAGGTTTGCAGTAAGTGCTTTGGTGTAAAATTGAAATGTATACTATTTGTATTGTCTAAGCATTGCATGCACTGAGATAACAACTTTTTTGTGTTGATGTGTACAGCCATGACACAACTTTCAAACTACTCATAATCATGTGGGAAGTTAACCTAAGGTGTTTCCATTAGGTTTGCAGTAAGTGCTTTGGAGTAAAATTGAAATCTATACTATTTGTATTGTCTAAGCATTGCATGCACTGAGATAACAACTTTTTTGTGTTGATGTGTACAGCCATGAAACAACTTTCAAACTACTCACAATCATGTGGAAAGTTAACCTAAGGTGTTTCCATTAGGTTTGCAGTAGGTGCTTTGGTGTAAAATTGAAATGTATACTATTTGTATTGTCTAAGCATTGCATGCACTCAGATAACAACTTTTTTGTTTTGATCTGTACAGCCATGAAACAACTTTCAAACTACTCATAATCATGTGGGAAGTTAACCTAAGGTGTTTCCATTAGGTTTGCAGTAAGTGCTTTGGTGTAAAATTGAAATGTATACTATTTGTATTGTCTAAGCATTGGATGCACTCAGATAACAACTTTTTTGTGTTGATGTCTACAGCCATGAAACAACTTTCAAACTACTCACAATCATGTGGAAAGTTAACCTAAGGTGTTTCCATTAGGTTTGCAGTAGGTGCTTTGGTGTAAAATTGAAATGTATACTATTTGTATTGTCTAAGCATTGCATGCACTTAGATAGCAACTTTTTTGTGTTGATGTCTACAGCCATGAAACAACTTTCAAACTACTCATAATCATGTGGAAAGTTAACCTAAAGTGTTTCCATTAGGGTTGCAGTAAGTGCTTTGGTGTAAAATTGAAATGTATACTATTTGTATTGTCTAAGCATTGCATGCACTGAGATAACAACTTTTTTGTGTTGATGTGTACAGCCATGAAACAACTTTCGAACTACTCATAATCATGTGGGAAGTTAACCTAAGGTGTTTCCATTAGGTTTGCAGTAAGTACTTTGGTGTAAAATTGAAATGTATACTACTTTTATGTCAAAGCATTCTATTCACTGTGAAATCAACTTTTTTGTCTTTATGTGCACAGGTATGAAACAACTTTCAGACATATCAGAATCATTTGGGAAGTTAACCTAAAGTGTTTCCATTAGGTTTGCAGTAAGTGCTTTGGTGTAAAATTGAAATGTATACTATTTGTATTGTCTAATCATTGCATGCACTCAGATAACAACTTTTTTGTGTTGATGTGTACAGCCATGAAACAACTTTCAAACTACTCATAATCATGTGGGAAGTTAACCGAAGGTGTTTCCATTAGGTTTGCAGTAAGTGGTTTGGAGTAAAATTGAAATCTATACTATTTGTATTGTCTAAGCATTGCATGCACTGAGATAACAACTTTTTTGTGTTAATGTCTACAGCCATCAAACAACTTTCAAACTACTCACAATCATGTGGAAAGTTAACCTAAGGTGTTTCCATTAGGTTTGCAGTAGGTGCTTTGGTGTAAAATTGAAATGTATACTATTTGTATTGTCTAAGCATTGCATGCACTCAGATAACAACTTTTTTGTTTTGATGTGTACAGCCATGAAACAACTTTCAAACTACTCATAATCATGTGGGAAGTTAACCTAAGGTGTTTCCATTAGGTTTGCAGTAAGTGCTTTGGTGTAAAATTGAAATGTATACTATTTGTATTGTCTAAGCATTGGATGCACTCAGATAGCAACTTTTTTGTGTTGATGTCTACAGCCATCAAACAACTTTTAAACTACTCACAATCATGTGGAAAGTTAACCTAAGGTGTTTCCATTAGGTTTGCAGTAGGTGCTTTGGTGTAAAATTGAAATGTATACTATTTGTATTGTCTAAGCATTGCATGCACTCAGATAACAACTTTTTTGTTTTGATGTGTACAGCCATGAAACAACTTTCAAACTACTCATAATCATGTGGAAAGTTAACCTAAAGTGTTTCCATTAGGTTTGCAGTAAGTGCTTTGGTGTAAAATTGAAATGTATACTATTTGTATTGTCTAAGCATTGGATGCACTCAGATAACAACTTTTTTGTGTTGATGTCTACAGCCATGAAACAACTTTCAAACTACTCACAATCATGTGGAAAGTTAACCTAAGGTGTTTCCATTAGGTTTGCAGTAGGTGCTTTGGTGTAAAATTGAAATGTATACTATTTGTATTGTCTAAGCATTGCATGCACTCAGATAACAACTTTTTTGTTTTGATGTGTACAGCCATGACACAACTTTCAAACTCCTCATAATCATGTGGAAAGTTAACCTAAAGTGTTTCCATTAGGTTTGCAGTAAGTGCTTTGGTGTAAAATTGAAATGTATGCTATTTGTACTGTCTAAGCATTGGATGCACTCAGATAACAACTTTTTTGTGTTGATGTCTACAGCCATGAAACAACTTTCAAACTACTCACAATCATGTGGAAAGTTAACCTAAGGTGTTTCCATTAGGTTTGCAGTAGGTGCTTTGGTGTAAAATTGAAATGTATACTATTTGTATTGTCTAAGCATTGCATGCACTCAGATAACAACTTTTTTGTGTTGATGTGTACAGCCATGAAACAACTTTCAAACTACTCATAATCATGTGGGAAGTTAACCTAAAGTGTTTCCATTAGGTTTGCAGTAAGTGCTTTGGTGTAAAATTGAAATGTATACTATTTGTATTGTCTAATCATTGCATGCACTCAGATAACAACTTTTTTGTGTTGATGTGTACAGCCATGAAACAACTTTCAAACTACTCATAATCATGTGGGAAGTTAACCGAAGGTGTTTCCATTAGGTTTGCAGTAAGTGGTTTGGAGTAAAATTGAAATGTATACTATTTGTATTGTCTAAGCATTGCATGCACTGAGATAACAACTTTTTTGTGTTAATGTCTACAGCCATCAAACAACTTTCAAACTACTCACAATCATGTGGAAAGTTAACCTAAGGTGTTTCCATTAGGTTTGCAGTAGGTGCTTTGGTGTAAAATTGAAATGTATACTATTTGTATTGTCTAAGCATTGCATGCACTCAGATAACAACTTTTTTGTTTTGATGTGTACAGCCATGAAACAACTTTCAAACTACTCATAATCATGTGGGAAGTTAACCTAAGGTGTTTCCATTAGGTTTGCAGTAAGTGCTTTGGTGTAAAATTGAAATGTATACTATTTGTATTGTCTAAGCATTGGATGCACTCAGATAGCAAATTTTTTGTGTTGATGTCTACAGCCATGAAACAACTTTCAAACTACTCACAATCATGTGGAAAGTTAACCTAAGGTGTTTCCATTAGGTTTGCAGTAGGTGCTTTGGTGTAAAATTGAAATGCATACTATTTGTATTGTCTAAGCATTGCATGCACTCAGATAACAACTTTTTTGTTTTGATGTGTACAGCCATGAAACAACTTTCAAACTACTCATAATCATGTGGAAAGTTAACCTAAAGTGTTTCCATTAGGTTTGCAGTAAGTGGTTTGGTGTAAAATTGAAATGTATACTATTTGTATTGTCTAAGCATTGGATGCACTCAGATAACAACTTTTTTGTGTTGATGTCTACAGCCATGAAACAACTTTCAAACTACTCACAATCATGTGGAAAGTTAACCTAAGGTGTTTCCATTAGGTTTGCAGTAGGTGCTTTGGTGTAAAATTGAAATGTATACTATTTGTATTGTCTAAGCATTGCATGCACTCAGATAACAACTTTTTTGTGTTGATGTGTACAGCCATGAAACAACTTTCAAACTACTCATAATCATGTGGGAAGTTAACCTAAGGTGTTTCCATTAGGCTTGCAGTAGGTGCTTTGGTGTAAAATTGAAATGTATACTATTTGTATTGTCTAAGCATTGCATGCACTCAGATAACAACTTTTTTGTTTTGATGTGTACAGCCATGAAACAACTTTCAAACTACTCATAATCATGTGGGAAGTTAACCTAAGGTGTTTCCATTAGGTTTGCAGTAAGTGCTTTGGTGTAAAATTGAAATGTGTACTATTTGTATTGTCTAAGCATTGGATGCACTCAGATAACAACTTTTTTGTGTTGATGTCTACAGCCATGAAACAACTTTCAAACTACTCACAATCATGTGGAAAGTTAACCTAAGGTGTTTCCATTAGGTTTGCAGTAGGTGCTTTGGTGTAAAATTGAAATGTATACTATTTGTATTGTCTAAGCATTGCATGCACTCAGATAACAACTTTTTTGTTTTGATGTGTACAGCCATGAAACAACTTTCAAACTACTCATAATCATGTGGAAAGTTAACCTAAAGTGTTTCCATTAGGTTTGCAGTAAGTGCTTTGGTGTAAAATTGAAATGTATACTATTTGTATTGTCTAAGCATTGGATGCACTCAGATAACAACTTTTTTGTGTAGATGTCTACAGCCATTAAACAACTTTCAAACTACTCACAATCATGTGGAAAGTTAACCTAAGGTGTTTCCATTAGGTTTGCAGTAGGTGCTTTGGTGTAAAATTGAAATGTATACTATTTGTATTGTCTAAGCATTGCATGCACTCAGATAACAACTTTTTTGTGTTGATGTGTACAGCCATGAAACAACTTTCAAACTACTCATAATCATGTGGAAAGTTAACCTAAAGTGTTTCCATTAGGTTTGCAGTAAGTGCTTTGGTGTAAAATTGAAATGTATACTATTTGTATTGTCTAAGCATTGCATGCACTGAGATAACAACTTTTTTGTGTTGATGTGTACAGCCATGAAACAACTTTCAAACTACTCATAATCATGTGGGAAGTTAACCTAAGGTGTTTCCATTAGGTTTGCAGTAAGTGGTTTGGAGTAAAATTGAAATGTATACTATTTGTATTGTCTAAGCATTGCATGCACTGAGATAACAACTTTTTTGTGTTGATGTCTACAGCCATGAAACAACTTTCAAACTACTCATAATCATGTGGAAAGTTAACCTAAAGTGTTTCCATTAGGTTTGCAGTAAGTGCTTTGGTGTAAAATTGAAATGTATACTATTTGTATTGTCTAAGCATTGCATGCACTCAGATAACAACTTTTTTGTGTTGATGTGTACAGCCATGAAACAACTTTCAAACTACTCATAATCATGTGGGAAGTTAACCTAAGGTGTTTCCATTAGGTTTGCAGTAAGTACTTTGGTGTAAAATTGAAATGTATACTGCTTTTATGTCAAAGCATTCTATTCACTGTGAAATCAACTTTTTTGTCTTTATGTGCACAGTAATGAAACAACTTTCAGACATCTCAGAATCATGTGGGAAGTTAATCTAAGTTGTTTCCATTAGGTTTGCAGTAAGTGCTTTGGTGTAAAATTGAAATGTATACTATTTGTATTGTCTAAGCATTGCATGCACTTAGATAGCAACTTTTTTGTGTTGATGTGTACAGCCATGAAACAACTTTCAAACTACTCATAATCATGTGGAAAGTTAACCTAAAGTGTTTCCATTAGGGTTGCAGTAAGTGCTTTGGTGTAAAATTGAAATGTATACTATTTGTATTGTCTAAGCATTGCATGCACTGAGATAACAACTTTTTTGTGTTGATGTGTACAGCCATGAAACAACTTTCAAACTACTCATAATCATGTGGGAAGTTAACCTAAGGTGTTTCCATTAGGTTTGCAGTAAGTACTTTGGTGTAAAATTGAAATGTATACTACTTTTATGTCAAAGCATTCTATTCACTGTGAAATCAACTTTTTTGTCTTTATGTGCACAGGTATGAAACAACTTTCAGACATATCAGAATCATTTGGGAAGTTAACCTAAAGTGTTTCCATTAGGTTTGCAGTAAGTGCTTTGGTGTAAAATTGAAATGTATACTATTTGTATTGTCTAAGCATTGCATGCACTGAGATAACAACTTTTTTGTGTTGATGTGTACAGCCATGACACAACTTTCAAACTACTCATAATCATGTGGGAAGTTAACCTAAGGTGTTTCCATTAGGTTTGCAGTAAGTGCTTTGGAGTAAAATTGAAATCTATACTATTTGTATTGTCTAAGCATTGCATGCACTGAGATAACAACTTTTTTGTGTTGATGTCTACAGCCATGAAACAACTTTCAAACTACTCACAATCATGTGGAAAGTTAACCTAAGGTGTTTCCATTAGGTTTGCAGTAGGTGCTTTGGTGTAAAATTGAAATGTATACTATTTGTATTGTCTAAGCATTGCATGCACTCAGATAACAACTTTTTTGTTTTGATCTGTACAGCCATGAAACAACTTTCAAACTACTCATAATCATGTGGGAAGTTAACCTAAGGTGTTTCCATTAGGTTTGCAGTAAGTGCTTTGGTGTAAAATTGAAATGTATACTATTTGTATTGTCTAAGCATTGGATGCACTCAGATAACAACTTTTTTGTGTTGATGTCTACAGCCATGAAACAACTTTCAAACTACTCACAATCATGTGGAAAGTTAACCTAAGGTGTTTCCATTAGGTTTGCAGTAGGTGCTTTGGTGTAAAATTGAAATGTATACTATTTGTATTGTCTAAGCATTGCATGCACTCAGATAACAACTTTTTTGTTTTGATGTGTACAGCCATGAAACAACTTTCAAACTACTCATAATCATGTGGGAAGTTAACCTAAGGTGTTTCCATTAGGTTTGCAGTAAGTGCTTTGGTGTAAAATTGAAATGTATACTATTTGTATTGTCTAAGCATTGGATGCACTCAGATAGCAAATTTTTTGTGTTGATGTCTACAGCCATGAAACAACTTTCAAACTACTCACAATCATGTGGAAAGTTAACCTAAGGTGTTTCCATTAGGTTTGCAGTAGGTGCTTTGGTGTAAAATTGAAATGCATACTATTTGTATTGTCTAAGCATTGCATGCACTCAGATAACAACTTTTTTGTTTTGATGTGTACAGCCATGAAACAACTTTCAAACTACTCATAATCATGTGGAAAGTTAACCTAAAGTGTTTCCATTAGGTTTGCAGTAAGTGGTTTGGTGTAAAATTGAAATGTATACTATTTGTATTGTCTAAGCATTGGATGCACTCAGATAACAACTTTTTTGTGTTGATGTCTACAGCCATGAAACAACTTTCAAACTACTCACAATCATGTGGAAAGTTAACCTAAGGTGTTTCCATTAGGTTTGCAGTAGGTGCTTTGGTGTAAAATTGAAATGTATACTATTTGTATTGTCTAAGCATTGCATGCACTCAGATAACAACTTTTTTGTGTTGATGTGTACAGCCATGAAACAACTTTCAAACTACTCATAATCATGTGGGAAGTTAACCTAAGGTGTTTCCATTAGGCTTGCAGTAGGTGCTTTGGTGTAAAATTGAAATGTATACTATTTGTATTGTCTAAGCATTGCATGCACTCAGATAACAACTTTTTTGTTTTGATGTGTACAGCCATGAAACAACTTTCAAACTACTCATAATCATGTGGGAAGTTAACCTAAGGTGTTTCCATTAGGTTTGCAGTAAGTGCTTTGGTGTAAAATTGAAATGTGTACTATTTGTATTGTCTAAGCATTGGATGCACTCAGATAACAACTTTTTTGTGTTGATGTCTACAGCCATGAAACAACTTTCAAACTACTCACAATCATGTGGAAAGTTAACCTAAGGTGTTTCCATTAGGTTTGCAGTAGGTGCTTTGGTGTAAAATTGAAATGTATACTATTTGTATTGTCTAAGCATTGCATGCACTCAGATAACAACTTTTTTGTTTTGATGTGTACAGCCATGAAACAACTTTCAAACTACTCATAATCATGTGGAAAGTTAACCTAAAGTGTTTCCATTAGGTTTGCAGTAAGTGCTTTGGTGTAAAATTGAAATGTATACTATTTGTATTGTCTAAGCATTGGATGCACTCAGATAACAACTTTTTTGTGTAGATGTCTACAGCCATTAAACAACTTTCAAACTACTCACAATCATGTGGAAAGTTAACCTAAGGTGTTTCCATTAGGTTTGCAGTAGGTGCTTTGGTGTAAAATTGAAATGTATACTATTTGTATTGTCTAAGCATTGCATGCACTCAGATAACAACTTTTTTGTGTTGATGTGTACAGCCATGAAACAACTTTCAAACTACTCATAATCATGTGGAAAGTTAACCTAAAGTGTTTCCATTAGGTTTGCAGTAAGTGCTTTGGTGTAAAATTGAAATGTATACTATTTGTATTGTCTAAGCATTGCATGCACTGAGATAACAACTTTTTTGTGTTGATGTGTACAGCCATGAAACAACTTTCAAACTACTCATAATCATGTGGGAAGTTAACCTAAGGTGTTTCCATTAGGTTTGCAGTAAGTGGTTTGGAGTAAAATTGAAATGTATACTATTTGTATTGTCTAAGCATTGCATGCACTGAGATAACAACTTTTTTGTGTTGATGTCTACAGCCATGAAACAACTTTCAAACTACTCATAATCATGTGGAAAGTTAACCTAAAGTGTTTCCATTAGGTTTGCAGTAAGTGCTTTGGTGTAAAATTGAAATGTATACTATTTGTATTGTCTAAGCATTGCATGCACTCAGATAACAACTTTTTTGTGTTGATGTGTACAGCCATGAAACAACTTTCAAACTACTCATAATCATGTGGGAAGTTAACCTAAGGTGTTTCCATTAGGTTTGCAGTAAGTACTTTGGTGTAAAATTGAAATGTATACTGCTTTTATGTCAAAGCATTCTATTCACTGTGAAATCAACTTTTTTGTCTTTATGTGCACAGTAATGAAACAACTTTCAGACATCTCAGAATCATGTGGGAAGTTAATCTAAGTTGTTTCCATTAGGTTTGCAGTAAGTGCTTTGGTGTAAAATTGAAATGTATACTATTTGTATTGTCTAAGCATTGCATGCACTTAGATAGCAACTTTTTTGTGTTGATGTGTACAGCCATGAAACAACTTTCAAACTACTCATAATCATGTGGAAAGTTAACCTAAAGTGTTTCCATTAGGGTTGCAGTAAGTGCTTTGGTGTAAAATTGAAATGTATACTATTTGTATTGTCTAAGCATTGCATGCACTGAGATAACAACTTTTTTGTGTTGATGTGTACAGCCATGAAACAACTTTCAAACTACTCATAATCATGTGGGAAGTTAACCTAAGGTGTTTCCATTAGGTTTGCAGTAAGTACTTTGGTGTAAAATTGAAATGTATACTACTTTTATGTCAAAGCATTCTATTCACTGTGAAATCAACTTTTTTGTCTTTATGTGCACAGGTATGAAACAACTTTCAGACACATCAGAATCATTTGGGAAGTTAACCTAAAGTGTTTCCATTAGGTTTGCAGTAAGTGCTTTGGTGTAAAATTGAAATGTATACTATTTGTATTGTCTAAGCATTGCATGCACTGAGATAACAACTTTTTTGTGTTGATGTGTACAGCCATGACACAACTTTCAAACTACTCATAATCATGTGGGAAGTTAACCTAAGGTGTTTCCATTAGGTTTGCAGTAAGTGCTTTGGAGTAAAATTGAAATCTATACTATTTGTATTGTCTAAGCATTGCATGCACTGAGATAACAACTTTTTTGTGTTGATGTCTACAGCCATGAAACAACTTTCAAACTACTCACAATCATGTGGAAAGTTAACCTAAGGTGTTTCCATTAGGTTTGCAGTAGGTGCTTTGGTGTAAAATTGAAATGTATACTATTTGTATTGTCTAAGCATTGCATGCACTCAGATAACAACTTTTTTGTTTTGATGTGTACAGCCATGAAACAACTTTCAAACTACTCATAATCATGTGGGAAGTTAACCTAAGGTGTTTCCATTAGGTTTGCAGTAAGTGCTTTGGTGTAAAATTGAAATGTATACTATTTGTATTGTCTAAGCATTGGATGCACTCAGATAGCAAATTTTTTGTGTTGATGTCTACAGCCATGAAACAACTTTCAAACTACTCACAATCATGTGGAAAGTTAACCTAAGGTGTTTCCATTAGGTTTGCAGTAGGTGCTTTGGTGTAAAATTGAAATGCATACTATTTGTATTGTCTAAGCATTGCATGCACTCAGATAACAACTTTTTTGTTTTGATGTGTACAGCCATGAAACAACTTTCAAACTACTCATAATCATGTGGAAAGTTAACCTAAAGTGTTTCCATTAGGTTTGCAGTAAGTGGTTTGGTGTAAAATTGAAATGTATACTATTTGTATTGTCTAAGCATTGGATGCACTCAGATAACAACTTTTTTGTGTTGATGTCTACAGCCATGAAACAACTTTCAAACTACTCACAATCATGTGGAAAGTTAACCTAAGGTGTTTCCATTAGGTTTGCAGTAGGTGCTTTGGTGTAAAATTGAAATGTATACTATTTGTATTGTCTAAGCATTGCATGCACTCAGATAACAACTTTTTTGTGTTGATGTGTACAGCCATGAAACAACTTTCAAACTACTCATAATCATGTGGGAAGTTAACCTAAGGTGTTTCCATTAGGCTTGCAGTAGGTGCTTTGGTGTAAAATTGAAATGTATACTATTTGTATTGTCTAAGCATTGCATGCACTCAGATAACAACTTTTATGTGTTGATGTGTACAGCCATGAAACAACTTTCAAACTACTCATAATCATGTGGGAAGTTAACCTAAGGTGTTTCCATTAGGTTTGCAGTAAGTGCTTTGGTGTAAAATTGAAATGTGTACTATTTGTATTGTCTAAGCATTGGATGCACTCAGATAACAACTTTTTTGTGTTGATGTCTACAGCCATGAAACAACTTTCAAACTACTCACAATCATGTGGAAAGTTAACCTAAGGTGTTTCCATTAGGTTTGCAGTAGGTGCTTTGGTGTAAAATTGAAATGTATACTATTTGTATTGTCTAAGCATTGCATGCACTCAGATAACAACTTTTTTGTTTTGATGTGTACAGCCATGAAACAACTTTCAAACTACTCATAATCATGTGGAAAGTTAACCTAAAGTGTTTCCATTAGGTTTGCAGTAAGTGCTTTGGTGTAAAATTGAAATGTATACTATTTGTATTGTCTAAGCATTGGATGCACTCAGATAACAACTTTTTTGTGTAGATGTCTACAGCCATTAAACAACTTTCAAACTACTCACAATCATGTGGAAAGTTAACCTAAGGTGTTTCCATTAGGTTTGCAGTAGGTGCTTTGGTGTAAAATTGAAATGTATACTATTTGTATTGTCTAAGCATTGCATGCACTCAGATAACAACTTTTTTGTGTTGATGTGTACAGCCATGAAACAACTTTCAAACTACTCATAATCATGTGGAAAGTTAACCTAAAGTGTTTCCATTAGGTTTGCAGTAAGTGCTTTGGTGTAAAATTGAAATGTATACTATTTGTATTGTCTAAGCATTGCATGCACTGAGATAACAACTTTTTTGTGTTGATGTGTACAGCCATGAAACAACTTTCAAACTACTCATAATCATGTGGGAAGTTAACCTAAGGTGTTTCCATTAGGTTTGCAGTAAGTGGTTTGGAGTAAAATTGAAATGTATACTATTTGTATTGTCTAAGCATTGCATGCACTGAGATAACAACTTTTTTGTGTTGATGTCTACAGCCATGAAACAACTTTCAAACTACTCATAATCATGTGGAAAGTTAACCTAAAGTGTTTCCATTAGGTTTGCAGTAAGTGCTTTGGTGTAAAATTGAAATGTATACTATTTGTATTGTCTAAGCATTGCATGCACTCAGATAACAACTTTTTTGTGTTGATGTGTACAGCCATGAAACAACTTTCAAACTACTCATAATCATGTGGGAAGTTAACCTAAGGTGTTTCCATTAGGTTTGCAGTAAGTACTTTGGTGTAAAATTGAAATGTATACTGCTTTTATGTCAAAGCATTCTATTCACTGTGAAATCAACTTTTTTGTCTTTATGTGCACAGTAATGAAACAACTTTCAGACATCTCAGAATCATGTGGGAAGTTAATCTAAGTTGTTTCCATTAGGTTTGCAGTAAGTGCTTTGGTGTAAAATTGAAATGTATACTATTTGTATTGTCTAAGCATTGCATGCACTTAGATAGCAACTTTTTTGTGTTGATGTGTACAGCCATGAAACAACTTTCAAACTACTCATAATCATGTGGAAAGTTAACCTAAAGTGTTTCCATTAGGGTTGCAGTAAGTGCTTTGGTGTAAAATTGAAATGTATACTATTTGTATTGTCTAAGCATTGCATGCACTGAGATAACAACTTTTTTGTGTTGATGTGTACAGCCATGAAACAACTTTCAAACTACTCATAATCATGTGGGAAGTTAACCTAAGGTGTTTCCATTAGGTTTGCAGTAAGTACTTTGGTGTAAAATTGAAATGTATACTACTTTTATGTCAAAGCATTCTATTCACTGTGAAATCAACTTTTTTGTCTTTATGTGCACAGGTATGAAACAACTTTCAGACATATCAGAATCATTTGGGAAGTTAACCTAAAGTGTTTCCATTAGGTTTGCAGTAAGTGCTTTGGTGTAAAATTGAAATGTATACTATTTGTATTGTCTAAGCATTGCATGCACTGAGATAACAACTTTTTTGTGTTGATGTGTACAGCCATGACACAACTTTCAAACTACTCATAATCATGTGGGAAGTTAACCTAAGGTGTTTCCATTAGGTTTGCAGTAAGTGCTTTGGAGTAAAATTGAAATCTATACTATTTGTATTGTCTAAGCATTGCATGCACTGAGATAACAACTTTTTTGTGTTGATGTCTACAGCCATGAAACAACTTTCAAACTACTCACAATCATGTGGAAAGTTAACCTAAGGTGTTTCCATTAGGTTTGCAGTAGGTGCTTTGGTGTAAAATTGAAATGTATACTATTTGTATTGTCTAAGCATTGCATGCACTCAGATAACAACTTTTTTGTTTTGATCTGTACAGCCATGAAACAACTTTCAAACTACTCATAATCATGTGGGAAGTTAACCTAAGGTGTTTCCATTAGGTTTGCAGTAAGTGCTTTGGTGTAAAATTGAAATGTATACTATTTGTATTGTCTAAGCATTGGATGCACTCAGATAACAACTTTTTTGTGTTGATGTCTACAGCCATGAAACAACTTTCAAACTACTCACAATCATGTGGAAAGTTAACCTAAGGTGTTTCCATTAGGTTTGCAGTAGGTGCTTTGGTGTAAAATTGAAATGTATACTATTTGTATTGTCTAAGCATTGCATGCACTTAGATAGCAACTTTTTTGTGTTGATGTCTACAGCCATGAAACAACTTTCAAACTACTCATAATCATGTGGAAAGTTAACCTAAAGTGTTTCCATTAGGGTTGCAGTAAGTGCTTTGGTGTAAAATTGAAATGTATACTATTTGTATTGTCTAAGCATTGCATGCACTGAGATAACAACTTTTTTGTGTTGATGTGTACAGCCATGAAACAACTTTCAAACTACTCATAATCATGTGGGAAGTTAACCTAAGGTGTTTCCATTAGGTTTGCAGTAAGTACTTTGGTGTAAAATTGAAATGTATACTACTTTTATGTCAAAGCATTCTATTCACTGTGAAATCAACTTTTTTGTCTTTATGTGCACAGGTATGAAACAACTTTCAGACATATCAGAATCATTTGGGAAGTTAACCTAAAGTGTTTCCATTAGGTTTGCAGTAAGTGCTTTGGTGTAAAATTGAAATGTATACTATTTGTATTGTCTAAGCATTGCATGCACTGAGATAACAACTTTTTTGTGTTGATGTGTACAGCCATGAAACAACTTTCAAACTACTCATAATCATGTGGGAAGTTAACCTAAAGTGTTTCCATTAGGTTTGCAGTAAGTGCTTTGGTGTAAAATTGAAATGTATACTATTTGTATTGTCTAATCATTGCATGCACTCAGATAACAACTTTTTTGTGTTGATGTGTACAGCCATGAAACAACTTTCAAACTACTCATAATCATGTGGGAAGTTAACCGAAGGTGTTTCCATTAGGTTTGCAGTAAGTGGTTTGGAGTAAAATTGAAATGTATACTATTTGTATTGTCTAAGCATTGCATGCACTGAGATAACAACTTTTTTGTGTTAATGTCTACAGCCATCAAACAACTTTCAAACTACTCACAATCATGTGGAAAGTTAACCTAAGGTGTTTCCATTAGGTTTGCAGTAGGTGCTTTGGTGTAAAATTGAAATGTATACTATTTGTATTGTCTAAGCATTGCATGCACTCAGATAACAACTTTTTTGTTTTGATGTGTACAGCCATGAAACAACTTTCAAACTACTCATAATCATGTGGGAAGTTAACCTAAGGTGTTTCCATTAGGTTTGCAGTAAGTGCTTTGGTGTAAAATTGAAATGTATACTATTTGTATTGTCTAAGCATTGGATGCACTCAGATAGCAAATTTTTTGTGTTGATGTCTACAGCCATGAAACAACTTTCAAACTACTCACAATCATGTGGAAAGTTAACCTAAGGTGTTTCCATTAGGTTTGCAGTAGGTGCTTTGGTGTAAAATTGAAATGCATACTATTTGTATTGTCTAAGCATTGCATGCACTCAGATAACAACTTTTTTGTTTTGATGTGTACAGCCATGAAACAACTTTCAAACTACTCATAATCATGTGGAAAGTTAACCTAAAGTGTTTCCATTAGGTTTGCAGTAAGTGGTTTGGTGTAAAATTGAAATGTATACTATTTGTATTGTCTAAGCATTGGATGCACTCAGATAACAACTTTTTTGTGTTGATGTCTACAGCCATGAAACAACTTTCAAACTACTCACAATCATGTGGAAAGTTAACCTAAGGTGTTTCCATTAGGTTTGCAGTAGGTGCTTTGGTGTAAAATTGAAATGTATACTATTTGTATTGTCTAAGCATTGCATGCACTCAGATAACAACTTTTTTGTGTTGATGTGTACAGCCATGAAACAACTTTCAAACTACTCATAATCATGTGGGAAGTTAACCTAAGGTGTTTCCATTAGGTTTGCAGTAAGTGGTTTGGAGTAAAATTGAAATGTATACTATTTGTATTGTCTAAGCATTGCATGCACTGAGATAACAACTTTTTTGTGTTGATGTCTACAGCCATGAAACAACTTTCAAACTACTCACAATCATGTGGAAAGTTAACCTAAGGTGTTTCCATTAGGTTTGCAGTAGGTGCTTTGGTGTAAAATTGAAATGTATACTATTTGTATTGTCTAAGCATTGCATGCACTCAGATAACAACTTTTTTGTTTTGATGTGTACAGCCATGAAACAACTTTCAAACTACTCATAATCATGTGGGAAGTTAACCTAAGGTGTTTCCATTAGGTTTGCAGTAAGTGCTTTGGTGTAAAATTGAAATGTATACTATTTGTATTGTCTAAGCATTGGATGCACTCAGATAACAACTTTTTTGTGTTGATGTCTACAGCCATGAAACAACTTTCAAACTACTCACAATCATGTGGAAAGTTAACCTAAGGTGTTTCCATTAGGTTTGCAGTAGGTGCTTTGGTGTAAAATTGAAATGTATACTATTTGTATTGTCTAAGCTTTGCATGCACTCAGATAACAACTTTTTTGTTTTGATGTGTACAGCCATGAAACAACTTTCAAACTACTCATAATCATGTGGGAAGTTAACCTAAGGTGTTTCCATTAGGTTTGCAGTAAGTGCTTTGGTGTAAAATTGAAATGTATACTATTTGTATTGTCTAAGCATTGGATGCACTCAGATAACAACTTTTTTGTGTTGATGTCTACAGTCATGAAACAACTTTCAAACTACTCACAATCATGTGGAAAGTTAACCTAAGGTGTTTCCATTAGGTTTGCAGTAGGTGCTTTGGTGTAAAATTGAAATGTATACTATTTGTATTGTCTAAGCATTGCATGCACTCAGATAACAACTTTTTTGTGTTGATGTGTACAGCCATGAAACAACTTTCAAACTACTCATAATCATGTGGAAAGTTAACCTAAAGTGTTTCCTTTAGGTTTGCAGTAAGTGCTTTGGTGTAAAATTGAAATGTATACTATTTGTATTGTCTAAACATTGCATGCACTCAGATAACAACTTTTTTGTGTTGATGTGTACAGCCATGAAAGAACTTTCAAACTACTCATAATCATGTGGGAAGTTAACCTAAGGTGTTTCCATTAGGTTTGCAGTAAGTGGTTTGGAGTAAAATTGAAATGTATACTATTTGTATTGTCTAAGCATTGCATGCACTCAGATAACAACTTTTTTGTTTTGATGTGTACAGCCATGAAACAACTTTCAAACTACTCATAATCATGTGGGAAGTTAACCTAAGGTGTTTCCATTAGGTTTGCAGTAAGTGCTTTGGTGTAAAATTGAAATGTATACTGCTTTTATGTCAAAGCATTCTATTCACTGTGAAATCAACTTTTTTGTCTTTATGTGCACAGTAATGAAACAACTTTCAGACATCTCAGAATCATGTGGGAAGTTAATCTAAGTTGTTTCCATTAGGTTTGCAGTAAGTGCTTTGGTGTAAAATTGAAATGTATACTATTTGTATTGTCTAAGCATTGCATGCACTTAGATAGCAACTTTTTTGTGTTGATGTGTACAGCCATGAAACAACTTTCAAACTACTCATAATCATGTGGAAAGTTAACCTAAAGTGTTTCCATTAGGGTTGCAGTAAGTGCTTTGGTGTAAAATTGAAATGTATACTATTTGTATTGTCTAAGCATTGCATGCACTGAGATAACAACTTTTTTGTGTTGATGTGTACAGCCATGAAACAACTTTCAAACTACTCATAATCATGTGGGAAGTTAACCTAAGGTGTTTCCATTAGGTTTGCAGTAAGTACTTTGGTGTAAAATTGAAATGTATACTACTTTTATGTCAAAGCATTCTATTCACTGTGAAATCAACTTTTTTGTCTTTATGTGCACAGGTATGAAACAACTTTCAGACATATCAGAATCATTTGGGAAGTTAACCTAAAGTGTTTCCATTAGGTTTGCAGTAAGTGCTTTGGTGTAAAATTGAAATGTATACTATTTGTATTGTCTAAGCATTGCATGCACTGAGATAACAACTTTTTTGTGTTGATGTGTACAGCCATGACACAACTTTCAAACTACTCATAATCATGTGGGAAGTTAACCTAAGGTGTTTCCATTAGGTTTGCAGTAAGTGCTTTGGAGTAAAATTGAAATCTATACTATTTGTATTGTCTAAGCATTGCATGCACTGAGATAACAACTTTTTTGTGTTGATGTCTACAGCCATGAAACAACTTTCAAACTACTCACAATCATGTGGAAAGTTAACCTAAGGTGTTTCCATTAGGTTTGCAGTAGGTGCTTTGGTGTAAAATTGAAATGTATACTATTTGTATTGTCTAAGCATTGCATGCACTCAGATAACAACTTTTTTGTTTTGATCTGTACAGCCATGAAACAACTTTCAAACTACTCATAATCATGTGGGAAGTTAACCTAAGGTGTTTCCATTAGGTTTGCAGTAGGTGCTTTGGTGTAAAATTGAAATGTATACTATTTGTATTGTCTAAGCATTGCATGCACTTAGATAGCAACTTTTTTGTGTTGATGTCTACAGCCATGAAACAACTTTCAAACTACTCATAATCATGTGGAAAGTTAACCTAAAGTGTTTCCATTAGGGTTGCAGTAAGTGCTTTGGTGTAAAATTGAAATGTATACTATTTGTATTGTCTAAGCATTGCATGCACTGAGATAACAACTTTTTTGTGTTGATGTGTACAGCCATGAAACAACTTTCAAACTACTCATAATCATGTGGGAAGTTAACCTAAGGTGTTTCCATTAGGTTTGCAGTAAGTACTTTGGTGTAAAATTGAAATGTATACTACTTTTATGTCAAAGCATTCTATTCACTGTGAAATCAACTTTTTTGTCTTTATGTGCACAGGTATGAAACAACTTTCAGACATATCAGAATCATTTGGGAAGTTAACCTAAAGTGTTTCCATTAGGTTTGCAGTAAGTGCTTTGGTGTAAAATTGAAATGTATACTATTTGTATTGTCTAAGCATTGCATGCACTGAGATAACAACTTTTTTGTGTTGATGTGTACAGCCATGAAACAACTTTCAAACTACTCATAATCATGTGGGAAGTTAACCTAAAGTGTTTCCATTAGGTTTGCAGTAAGTGCTTTGGTGTAAAATTGAAATGTATACTATTTGTATTGTCTAATCATTGCATGCACTCAGATAACAACTTTTTTGTGTTGATGTGTACAGCCATGAAACAACTTTCAAACTACTCATAATCATGTGGGAAGTTAACCGAAGGTGTTTCCATTAGGTTTGCAGTAAGTGGTTTGGAGTAAAATTGAAATGTATACTATTTGTATTGTCTAAGCATTGCATGCACTGAGATAACAACTTTTTTGTGTTAATGTCTACAGCCATCAAACAACTTTCAAACTACTCACAATCATGTGGAAAGTTAACCTAAGGTGTTTCCATTAGGTTTGCAGTAGGTGCTTTGGTGTAAAATTGAAATGTATACTATTTGTATTGTCTAAGCATTGCATGCACTCAGATAACAACTTTTTTGTTTTGATGTGTACAGCCATGAAACAACTTTCAAACTACTCATAATCATGTGGGAAGTTAACCTAAGGTGTTTCCATTAGGTTTGCAGTAAGTGCTTTGGTGTAAAATTGAAATGTATACTATTTGTATTGTCTAAGCATTGGATGCACTCAGATAGCAAATTTTTTGTGTTGATGTCTACAGCCATGAAACAACTTTCAAACTACTCACAATCATGTGGAAAGTTAACCTAAGGTGTTTCCATTAGGTTTGCAGTAGGTGCTTTGGTGTAAAATTGAAATGCATACTATTTGTATTGTCTAAGCATTGCATGCACTCAGATAACAACTTTTTGTTTTGATGTGTACAGCCATGAAACAACTTTCAAAACTACTCATAATCATGTGGAAAGTTAACCTAAAGTGTTTCCATTAGGTTTGCAGTAAGTGGTTTGGTGTAAAATTGAAATGTATACTATTTGTATTGTCTAAGCATTGGATGCACTCAGATAACAACTTTTTTGTGTTGATGTCTAAGCCATGAAACAACTTTCAAACTACTCACAATCATGTGGAAAGTTAAACTAAGGTGTTTCCATTAGGTTTGCAGTAGGTGCTTTGGTGTAAAATTGAAATGTATACTATTTGTATTGTCTAAGCATTGCATGCACTCAGATAACAACTTTTTTGTGTTGATGTGTACAGCCATGAAACAACTTTCAAACTACTCATAATCATGTGGGAAGTTAACCTAAGGTGTTTCCATTAGGTTTGCAGTAAGTGGTTTGGAGTAAAATTGAAATGTTATACTATTTGTATTGTCTAAGCATTGCATGCACTGAGATAACAACTTTTTTGTGTTGATGTCTACAGCCATGAAACAACTTTCAAACTACTCACAATCATGTGGAAAGTTAACCTAAGGTGTTTCCATTAGGTTTGCAGTAGGTGCTTTGGTGTAAAATTGAAATGTATACTATTTGTATTGTCTAAGCATTGCATGCACTCAGATAACAACTTTTTTGTTTTGATGTGTACAGCCATGAAACAACTTTCAAACTACTCATAATCATGTGGGAAGTTAACCTAAGGTGTTTCCATTAGGTTTGCAGTAAGTGCTTTGGTGTAAATTGAAATGTATACTATTTGTATTGTCTAAGCATTGGATGCACTCAGATAACAACTTTTTTGTGTTGATGTCTACAGCCATGAAACAACTTTCAAACTACTCACAATCATGTGGAAAGTTAACCTAAGGTGTTTCCATTAGGTTTGCAGTAGGTGCTTTGGTGTAAAATTGAAATGTATACTATTTGTATTGTCTAAGCTTTGCATGCACTCAGATAACAACTTTTTTGTTTTGATGTGTACAGCCATGAAACAACTTTCAAACTACTCATAATCATGTGGGAAGTTAACCTAAGGTGTTTCCATTAGGTTTGCAGTAAGTGCTTTGGTGTAAAATTGAAATGTATACTATTTGTATTGTCTAAGCATTGGATGCACTCAGATAACAACTTTTTGTGTTGATGTCTACAGTCATGAAACAACTTTCAAACTACTCACAATCATGTGGAAAGTTACCTAAGGTGTTTCCATTAGGTTTGCAGTAGGTGCTTTGGTGTAAAATTGAAATGTATACTATTTGTATTGTCTAAGCATTGCATGCACTCAGATAACAACTTTTTTGTGTTGATGTGTACAGCCATGAAACAACTTTCAAACTACTCATAATCATGTGGAAAGTTACCTAAAGGTGTTTCCTTTAGGTTTGCAGTAAGTGCTTTGTGTAAAATTGAAATGTATACTATTTGTATTGTCTAAACATTGCATGCACTCAGATAACAACTTTTTGTGTTGATGTGTACAGCCATGAAAGAACTTTCAAACTACTCATAATCATGTGGGAAGTTAACCTAAGGTGTTTCCATTAGGTTTGCAGTAAGTGGTTTGGAGTAAAATTGAAATGTATACTATTTGTATTGTCTAAGCATTGCATGCACTCAGATAACAACTTTTTTGTTTTGATGTGTACAGCCATGAAACAACTTTCAAACTACTCATAATCATGTGGGAAGTTAACCTAAGGTGTTTCCATTAGGTTTGCAGTAAGTGCTTTGGTGTAAAATTGAAATGTATACTATTTGTATTGTCTAAGCATTGGATGCACTCAGATAAGAACTTTTTTGTGTGATGTCTACAGCCATGAAACAACTTTCAAACTACTCACAATCATGTGAAAGTTAACCTAAGGTGTTTCCATTAGGTTTGCAGTAGGTGCTTTGGTGTAAAATTGAAATGTATACTATTTGTATTGTCTAAGCATTGCATGCACTCAGATAACAACTTTTTTGTTTTGATGTGTACAGCCATGAAACAACTTTCAAACTCCTCATAATCATGTGGAAAGTTAACCTAAAGTGTTTCCATTAGGTTTGCAGTAAGTGCTTTGGTGTAAAATTGAAATGTATGCTATTGTATTGTCTAAGCATTGGATCCACTCAGATAACAACTTTTTTGTGTTGATGTCTCCAGCCATGAAACAACTTTCAAACTACTCACAATCATGTGGAAAGTTAACCTAAGGTGTTTCCATTAGGTTTGCAGTAGGTGCTTTGGTGTAAAATTGAAATGTATACTATTTGTATTGTCTAAGCATTGCATGCACTCAGATAACAACTTTTTGTGTTGATGTGTACAGCCATGAAACAACTTTCAAACTACTCATAATCATGTGGAAAGTTAACCTAAGTGTTTCCATTAGGTTTGCAGTAAGTGCTTTGGTGTAAAATTGAAATGTATACTATTTCTATTGTCTAATCATTGCATGCACTCAGATAACAACTTTTTTGTGTTGATGTGTACAGCCATGAAACAACTTTCAAACTACTCATAATCATGTGGGAAGTTAACGAAGGTGTTTCCATTAGGTTTGCAGTAAGTGGTTTGGAGTAAATTGAAATGTATACTATTTGTATTGTCTAAGCATTGCATGCACTGAGATAACAACTTTTTTGTGTTGATGTCTACAGCCATCAAACAACTTTCAAACTACTCACAATCATGTGGAAAGTTAACCTAAGGTGTTTCGATTAGGTTTGCAGTAGGTGCTTTGGTGTAAAATTGAAATGTATACTATTTGTATTGTCTAAGCATTGCATGCACTCAGATAACAACTTTTTTGTTTTGATGTGTACAGCCATGAAACAACTTTCAAACTACTCATAATCATGTGGGAAGTTAACCTAAGGTGTTTCCATTAGGTTTGCAGTAAGTGCTTTGGTGTAAAATTGAAATGTATACTATTTGTATTGTCTAAGCATTGCATGCACTCAGATAACAACTTTTTTGTTTTGATGTGTACAGCCATGAAACAACTTTCAAACTACTCATAATCATGTGGAAAGTTAACCTAAAGTGTTTCCATTAGGTTTGCAGTAAGTGCTTTGGTGTAAAATTGAAATGTATACTATTTGTATTGTCTAAGCATTGATGCACTCAGATAACAACTTTTTTGTGTTGATGTCTACAGCCATGAAACAACTTTCAAACTACTCACAATCATGTGGAAAGTTAACCTAAGGTGTTTCCATTAGGTTTGCAGTAGGTGCTTTGGTGTAAAATTGAAATGTATACTATTTGTATTGTCTAAGCATTGCATGCACTCAGATAACAACTTTTTTGTGTTGATGTGTACCGCCATGAAACAACTTTCAAACTACTCATAATCATGTGGGAAGTTAACCTAAGGTGTTTCCATTAGGTTTGCAGTAAGTGGTTTGGAGTAAAATTGAAATGTATACTATTTGTATTGTCTAAGCATTGCATGCACTGAGATAACAACTTTTTTGTGTTGATGTCTACAGCCATGAAACAACTTTCAAACTACTCACAATCATGTGGAAAGTTAACCTAAGGTGTTTCCATTAGGTTTGCAGTAGGTGCTTTGGTGTAAAATTGAAATGTATACTATTTGTATTGTCTAAGCATTGCATGCACTCAGATAACAACTTTTTTGTTTGATGTGTACAGCCATGAAACAACTTTCAAACTACTCATAATCATGTGGGAAGTTAACCTAAGGTGTTTCCATTAGGTTTGCAGTAAGTGCTTTGGTGTAAAATTGAAATGTATACTATTTGTATTGTCTAAGCATTGGATGCACTCAGATAACAACTTTTTTGTGTTGATGTCTACAGCCATGAAACAACTTTCAAACTACTCACAATCATGTGGAAAGTTAACCTAAGGTGTTTCCATTAGGTTTGCAGTAGGTGCTTTGGTGTAAAATTGAAATGTATACTATTTGTATTGTCTAAGCATTGCATGCACTCAGATAACAACTTTTTTGTGTTGATGTGTACAGCCATGAAACAACTTTCAAACTACTCATAATCATGTGGAAAGTTAACCTAAGGTGTTTCCATTAGGTTTGCAGTAGGTGCTTTGGAGTAAAATTGAAATGTATACTATTTGTATTGTCTAAGCATTGCATGCACTCAGATAACAACTTTTTTGTGTTGATCTCTACAGCCATGAAACAACTTTCAAACTACTCACAATCATGTGGAAAGTTAACCTAAGGTGTTTCCATTAGGTTTGCAGTAGGTGCTTTGGTGTAAAATTGAAATGTATACTATTTGTATTGTCTAAGCATTGCATGCACTCAGATAACAACTTTTTTGTTTTGATGTGTACAGCCATGAAACAACTTTCAAACTACTCATAATCATGTGGGAAGTTAACCTAAGGTGTTTCCATTAGGTTTGCAGTAAGTGCTTTGGGTGTAAAATTGAAATGTATACTATTTGTATTGTCTAAGCATTGGATGCACTCAGATAACAACTTTTTTGTGTTGATGTCTACAGCCATGAAACAACTTTCAAACTACTCACAATCATGTGGAAAGTTAACCTAAGGTGTTTCCATTAGGTTTGCAGTAGGTGCTTTGGTGTAAAATTGAAATGTATACTATTTGTATTGTCTAAGCATTGCATGCACTCAGATAACAACTTTTTTGTTTTGATGTGTACAGCCATGAAACAACTTTCAAACTACTCATAATCATGTGGAAAGTTAACCTAAAGTGTTTCCATTAGGTTTGCAGTAAG
>NW_027275889.1:0-48612 GCF_030028105.1 Mobula birostris
CTGTACACTGACCGGTGTCTCTCAGTCACTCTCTCTCAGGGGGGAGATCTTTATTCTGACCAGTGTCTTATAGTCCCTCTCTCTCAGGGGGAGATCTGGACACTGACCGGTGTCTCCCAGTCCCTCACTCTCAGGGGGAGATCTGTACACTGACCAGTGTCTCTCAGTCCCTCTCTCTCAGGGTGAGATCTGTACACTGACCCGTGTCTCTCAGTCCCTCTCTCTCAGGGGGAGATCTGTACACTGACCGGTGTCTCTCAGTCCCTCTCTCTCAGGGGCAGATCTGTACACTGACCGGTGTCTCTCAGTCCCTCTGTCTCAGGGGGAGATCTGCACCCTGACCGGTGTTTCCCAGTCCCGCTCTCTCAGGGGCAGATCTGTACACTGACCGGTGTCTCTCAGTCCCTCTGTCTCAGAGGGAGATCTGCACCCTGACCGGTGTTTCCCAGTCCCGCTCTCTCAGGGGGAGATCTGTACACTGACCGGTGTCTCTCAGTCCCCCTCTCTCTCTGGGGGAGATCTGTACACTCACCAGTGTCTCTCAGTCCCTCTCTCTCAGGGGGAGATCTGTACACTGACCGGTGTCTCTCAGTCCCTCTCTCTCAGGGGGAGATCTGTACACTGATCGGTGTCTCTCAGATCCTCTCTCTCTGGGGGAGATCTGTACACTGATCGGTTTCTCTCAGTCACTCTCTCTCAGAGGGAGATCTGTACACTGACCGGTGTCTCCCAGTCCCTCTCTCTCAGGGGGAGATCTGTAGACTGACCGGTGTCTCTCGGCCCCTCTCTTTCAGGGGGAGATCTGTACACTGACCGGTGTCTCTCAGTCCCTCTCTCTCAGGGGGAGATCTGTGCACTGACCGGTGTCTCTCAGTCCCACTCTCTCAGGGGGAGATCTGTACACTGACCGGTGTCTCTCAGGGGGAGATCTGTAAACTGATCGGTGTATCTCAGTCCCTCTCTCTCAGGGGGAAATCTGTACACTGACCGATGTCTCTCAGACACCGTCTCTCGGGGGGAGATCAGTACACTAACAAATCTCTCCCAGTCCAGCTCTCCAAAGGGGAGTTCTGTACACTGACCGGTGTCTCTCAGTCCCTCTCTCTCAGGGGGAGATCTGTACTCTGACTGGTGACTCTCAGTCGCTCTCTCTCAGGGGGAGATCTGTACACTGATCGGTTTCTCTCAGTCACTCTCTCTCAGAGGGAGATGTGTACACTGACCGGTGTCTCCCAGTCCCTCTCTCTCAGGGGGAGATCTGTACACTGACCGGTGTCTCCCAGTCCCTCTCTCTCAGGGGGAGATCTGTAGACTGACCGGTGTCTCTCGGCCCCTCTCGCTCAGGGGGAGATCTGTACACTGACCGGTGTCTCTCAGTCACTCTCTCTCAGGGGGGAGATCTTTATTCTGACCAGTGTCTTATAGTCCCTCTCTCTCAGGGGGAGATCTGTACACTGACCAGTGTCTCTCAGTCCCTCTCTCTCAGGGTGAGATCTGTACACTGACCCGTGTCTCTCAGTCCCTCTCTCTCAGGGGGAGATCTGTACACTGACCGGTGTCTCTCAGTCCCTCTCTCTCAGGGGCAGATCTGTACACTGACCGGTGTCTCTCAGTCCCTCTGTCTCAGGGGGAGATCTGCACCCTGACCGGTGTTTCCCAGTCCCGCTCTCTCAGGGGCAGATCTGTACACTGAACGGTGTCTGTCAGACCCTCTCTCACAGCTGGAGATCTGTACACTGATCGGTGTATCTCAGTCCCTCTCTCTCAGGGGGAGATCTGCACACTGACCGGTGTCTCTCAGTCCCTCTCTCTCAGGGGGAGATCTGTACACTGACCAGTATCTGTCAGGCCCACGATCTCTGGGAGAGATCTGTACACAGACCGGTGTCTCTCAGTCCATCTCTCGGGCTGAGATGTACACACAGACCGATGTGTCTTCGTACCTCTCTATTACGGGAGATCTCAACACAAGCCAGTGTCTCTCAGACCCTCTCTCTCAAAGTGAAATCTGTACACTGACCGGTGTCTCCCAGTAACTCTCTCTCAGGGCAAGATCTGTACACCGACTGGTGTCTCTCAGTCCCTCTCTCTCAGGGGCAGATCTGTACACTGACCGGTGTCTCTCAGTCACTCTCTCTCAGGGGGGAGATCTTTATTCTGACCAGTGTCTTATAGTCCCTCTCTCTCAGGGGGAGATCTGGACACTGACCGGTGTCTCCCAGTCCCTCACTCTCAGGGGGAAATCTGTACACTGACCGATGTCTCTCAGACACTGTCTCTCGGGGGGAGATCAGTACACTGACAAGTCTCTCCCAGTCCAGCTCTCCAAAGGGGAGTTCTGTACACTGACCGGTGTCTCTCAGTCCCTCTCTCTCAGAGGGAGATCTGTACTCTGACTGGTGACTCTCAGTCGCTCTATCTCAGGGGGAGATCTGTACACAGACCGGTGTCTCTCAGTCACTCTCTCTCAGGGGGAGATCTGTACACTGACCGGTGTCTCTCAGTCCCTCTCTCTCAGGGGGAGATCTGCACACTGCCCGGTGTCTCTCAGTCCCTCTCTCTCAGGGGGAGATCTGTACACTGACCAGTATCTGTCAGGCCCACGATCTCTGGGAGAGATCTGTACACAGACCGGTGTCTCTCAGTCCATCTCTCGGGCTGAGATGTACACACAGACCGATGTGTCTTCGTACCTCTCTATTACGGGAGATCTCAACACAAGCCAGTGTCTCTCAGACCCTCTCTCTCAAAGTGAAATCTGTACACTGACCGGTGTCTCCCAGTAACTCTCTCTCAGGGGCAGATCTGTACACTGACCGGTGTCTCTCAGTCACTCTCTCTCAGGGGGGAGATCTTTATTCTGACCAGTGTCTTATAGTCCCTCTCTCTCAGGGGGAGATCTGGACACTGACCGGTGTCTCCCAGTCCCTCACTCTCAGGGGGAGATCTGTACACTGACCAGTGTCTCTCAGTCCCTCTCTCTCAGGGTGAGATCTGTACACTGACCCGTGTCTCTCAGTCCCTCTCTCTCAGGGGGAGATCTGTACACTCACCAGTGTCTCTCAGTCCCTCTCTCTCAGGGGGAGATCTGTACACTGACCGGTGTCTCTCAGTCCCTCTCTCTCAGGGGGAGATCTGTACACTGATCGGTGTCTCTCAGATCCTCTCTCTCTGGGGGAGATCTGTACACTGATCGGTTTCTCTCAGTCACTCTCTCTCAGAGGGAGATCTGTACACTGACCGGTGTCTCCCAGTCCCTCTCTCTCAGGGGGAGATCTGTAGACTGACCGGTGTCTCTCGGCCCCTCTCTTTCAGGGGAAGATCTGTACACTGACCGGTGTCTCTCAGTCCCTCTCTCTCAGGGGGAGATCTGTGCACTGACCGGTGTCTCTCAGTCCCACTCTCTCAGGGGGAGATCTGTACACTGACCGGTGTCTCTCAGGGGGAGATCTGTAAACTGATCGGTGTATCTCAGTCCCTCTCTCTCAGGGGGAAATCTGTACACTGACCGATGTCTCTCAGACACTGTCTCTCGGGGGGAGATCAGTACACTAACAAATCTCTCCCAGTCCAGCTCTCCAAAGGGGAGTTCTGTACACTGACCGGTGTCTCTCAGTCCCTCTCTCTCAGGGGGAGATCTGTACTCTGACTGGTGACTCTCAGTCGCTCTCTCTCAGGGGGAGATCTGTACACTGATCGGTTTCTCTCAGTCACTCTCTCTCAGAGGGAGATGTGTACACTGACCGGTGTCTCCCAGTCCCTCTCTCTCAGGGGGAGATCTGTACACTGACCGGTGTCTCCCAGTCCCTCTCTCTCAGGGGGAGATCTGTAGACTGACCGGTGTCTCTCGGCCCCTCTCGCTCAGGGGGAGATCTGTACACTGACCGGTGTCTCTCAGTCACTCTCTCTCAGGGGGGAGATCTTTATTCTGACCAGTGTCTTATAGTCCCTCTCTCTCAGGGGGAGATCTGGACACTGACCGGTGTCTCCCAGTCCCTCACTCTCAGGGGGAGATCTGTACACTGACCAGTGTCTCTCAGTCCCTCTCTCTCAGGGTGAGATCTGTACACTGACCCGTGTCTCTCAGTCCCTCTCTCTCAGGGGGAGATCTGTACACTGACCGGTGTCTCTCAGTCCCTCTCTCTCAGGGGCAGATCTGTACACTGACCGGTGTCTCTCAGTCCCTCTGTCTCAGGGGGAGATCTGCACCCTGACCGGTGTTTCCCAGTCCCGCTCTCTCAGGGGCAGATCTGTACACTGACCGGTGTCTCTCAGTCCCTCTGTCTCAGAGGGAGATCTGCACCCTGACCGGTGTTTCCCAGTCCCGCTCTCTCAGGGGGAGATCTGTACACTGACCGGTGTCTCTCAGTCCCCCTCTCTCTCTGGGGGAGATCTGTACACTCACCAGTGTCTCTCAGTCCCTCTCTCTCAGGGGGAGATCTGTACACTGACCGGTGTCTCTCAGTCCCTCTCTCTCAGGGGGAGATCTGTACACTGATCGGTGTCTCTCAGATCCTCTCTCTCTGGGGGAGATCTGTACACTGAGCGGTTTCTCTCAGTCACTCTCTCTCAGAGGGAGATCTGTACACTGACCGGTGTCTCCCAGTCCCTCTCTCTCAGGGGGAGATCTGTAGACTGACCGGTGTCTCTCGGCCCCTCTCTTTCAGGGGGAGATCTGTACACTGACCGGTGTCTCTCAGTCCCTCTCTCTCAGGGGGAGATCTGTACACTGACCGGTGTCTCTCAGTCCCACTCTCTCAGGGGGAGATCTGTACACTGACCGGTGTCTCTCAGGGGGAGATCTGTAAACTGATCGGTGTATCTCAGTCCCTCTCTCTCAGGGGGAAATCTGTACACTGACCGATGTCTCTCAGACACTGTCTCTCGGGGGGGAGATCAGTACACTAACAAATCTCTCCCAGTCCAGCTCTCCAAAGGGGAGTTCTGTACACTGACCGGTGTCTCTCAGTCCCTCTCTCTCAGGGGGAGATCTGTACTCTGACTGGTGACTCTCAGTCGCTCTCTCTCAGGGGGAGATCTGTACACTGATCGGTGTCTCTCAGATCCTCTCTCTCTGGGGGAGATCTGTACACTGATCGGTTTCTCTCAGTCACTCTCTCTCAGAGGGAGATGTGTACACTGACCGGTGTCTCCCAGTCCCTCTCTCTCAGGGGGAGATCTGTACACTGACCGGTGTCTCCCAGTCCCTCTCTCTCAGGGGGAGATCTGTAGACTGACCGGTGTCTCTCGGCCCCTCTCGCTCAGGGGGAGATCTGTACACTGACCGGTGTCTCTCAGTCCCTCTCTCTCAGGGGGAGATCTGTACACTGACCGGTGTCTCTCAGTCCCTCTCTCTCAGGGGGAGATCTGTACACCGACCGGTGTCTCTCAGACCCTCTCTCTCAGGGGGAGGTCTGTACACTGACCGGTGCCTCTCAGTCCCTCACTAGCAGCGGGAGATCTGTACACTGACCGGTGTCTCTCAGTCCCACTCTCTCAGGAGGAGATCTGTAAACTGACAGGTGTCTCTCAAACCCTCTCTCTCAGGGGGAGATCTGCACACTGACCGGTGTCTCTCAGTCCATCTCTCTCAGGCAGAGATCTCTACACTGAACGGTGTCTGTCAGACCCTCTCTCACAGCTGGAGATCTGTACACTGATCGGTGTATCTCAGTCCCTCTCTCTCAGGGGGAGATCTGCACACTGACCGGTGTCTCTCAGTCCCTCTCTCTCAGGGGGAGATCTGTACACTGACCAGTATCTGTCAGGCCCACGATCTCTGGGAGAGATCTGTACACAGACCGGTGTCTCTCAGTCCATCTCTCGGGCTGAGATGTACACACAGACCGATGTGTCTTCGTACCTCTCTATTACGGGAGATCTCAACACAAGCCAGTGTCTCTCAGACCCTCTCTCTCAAAGTGAAATCTGTACACTGACCGGTGTCTCCCAGTAACTCTCTCTCAGGGCAAGATCTGTACACCGACTGGTGTCTCTCAGTCCCTCTCTCTCAGGGGCAGATCTGTACACTGACCGGTGTCTCTCAGTCACTCTCTCTCAGGGGGGAGATCTTTATTCTGACCAGTGTCTTATAGTCCCTCTCTCTCAGGGGGAGATCTGGACACTGACCGGTGTCTCCCAGTCCCTCACTCTCAGGGGGAAATCTGTACACTGACCGATGTCTCTCAGACACTGTCTCTCGGGGGGAGATCAGTACACTGACAAGTCTCTCCCAGTCCAGCTCTCCAAAGGGGAGTTCTGTACACTGACCGGTGTCTCTCAGTCCCTCTCTCTCAGAGGAAGATCTGTACTCTGACTGGTGACTCTCAGTCGCTCTATCTCAGGGGGAGATCTGTACACAGACCGGTGTCTCTCAGTCACTCTCTCTCAGGGGGAGATCTGTACACTGACCGGTGTCTCTCAGTCCCTCTCTCTCAGGGGGAGATCTGCACACTGCCCGGTGTCTCTCAGTCCCTCTCTCTCAGGGGGAGATCTGTACACTGACCAGTATCTGTCAGGCCCACGATCTCTGGGAGAGATCTGTACACAGACCGGTGTCTCTCAGTCCATCTCTCGGGCTGAGATGTACACACAGACCGATGTGTCTTCGTACCTCTCTATTACGGGAGATCTCAACACAAGCCAGTGTCTCTCAGACCCTCTCTCTCAAAGTGAAATCTGTACACTGACCGGTGTCTCCCAGTAACTCTCTCTCAGGGGCAGATCTGTACACTGACCGGTGTCTCTCAGTCACTCTCTCTCAGGGGGGAGATCTTTATTCTGACCAGTGTCTTATAGTCCCTCTCTCTCAGGGGGAGATCTGGACACTAACCGGTGTCTCCCAGTCCCTCACTCTCAGGGGGAGATCTGTACACTGACCAGTGTCTCTCAGTCCCTCTCTCTCAGGGTGAGATCTGTACACTGACCCGTGTCTCTCAGTCCCTCTCTCTCAGGGGGAGATCTGTACACTGACCAGTGTCTCTCAGTCCCTCTCTCTCAGGGGCAGATCTGTACACTGACCGGTGTCTCTCAGTCCCTCTGTCTCAGAGGGAGATCTGCACCCTGACCGGTGTTTCCCAGTCCCGCTCTCTCAGGGGCAGATCTGTACACTGACCGGTGTCTCTCAGTCCCTCTGTCTCAGAGGGAGATCTGCACCCTGACCGGTGTTTCCCAGTCCCGCTCTCTCAGGGGGAGATCTGTACACTGACCGGTGTCTCTCAGTCCCCCTCTCTCTCTGGGGGAGATCTGTACACTCACCAGTGTCTCTCAGTCCCTCTCTCTCGGGGGGAGATCTGTACACTGACCGGTGTCTCTCAGTCCCTCTCTCTCAGGGGGAGATCTGTACACTGATCGGTGTCTCTCAGATCCTCTCTCTCTGGGGGAGATCTGTACACTGATCGTTTTCTCTCAGTCACTCTCTCTCAGAGGGAGATCTGTACACTGACCGGTGTCTCCCAGTCCCTCTCTCTCAGGGGGAGATCTGTAGACTGACCGGTGTCTCTCGGCCCCTCTCTCTCAGGGGGAGATCTGTACACTGACCGGTGTCTCTCAGTCCCTCTCTCTCAGGAGGAGATCTGTACACTGACCGGTGTCTCTCAGTCCCACTCTCTCAGGGGGAGATCTGTACACTGACCGGTGTCTCTCAGGGGGAGATCTGTAAACTGATCGGTGTATCTCAGTCCCTCTCTCTCAGGGGGAAATCTGTACACTGACCGATGTCTCTCAGACACTGTCTCTCGGGGGGAGATCAGTACACTAACAAATCTCTCCCAGTCCAGCTCTCCAAAGGGGTGTTCTGTACACTGACCGGTGTCTCTCAGTCCCTCTCTCTCAGGGGGAGATCTGTACTCTGACTGGTGACTCTCAGTCGCTCTCTCTCAGGGGGAGATCTGTACACTGATCGGTGTCTCTCAGATCCTCTCTCTCTGGGGGAGATCTGTACACTGATCGGTTTCTCTCAGTCACTCTCTCTCAGAGGGAGATGTGTACACTGACCGGTGTCTCCCAGTCCCTCTCTCTCAGGGGGAGATCTGTAGACTGACCGGTGTCTCTCGGCCCCTCTCGCTCAGGGGGAGATCTGTACACTGACCGGTGTCTCTCAGTCCCTCTCTCTCAGGGGGAGATCTGTACACTGACCGGTGTCTCTCAGTCCCTCTCTCTCAGGGGGAGATCTGTACACTGACCGGTGTCTCTCAGTCCCTCACTCTCAGGGGGAGATCTGTACACTGACCGGTGTCTCTCAGTCCCACTCTCTCAGGAGGAGATCTGTAAACTGACAGGTGTCTCTCAAACCCTCTCTCTCAGGGGGAGATCTGCACACTGACCGGTGTCTCTCAGTCCATCTCTCTCAGGCAGAGATCTGTACACTGAACGGTGTCTGTCAGACCCTCTCTCACAGCTGGAGATCTGTACACTGATCGGTGTATCTCAGTCCCTCTCTCTCAGGGGGAAATCTGCACACTGACCGATGTCTCTCAGACACTGTCTCTCGGGGGGAGATCAGTACACTAACAAGTCTCTCCCAGTCCAGCGCTCCAAAGGGGAGTTCTGTACACTGATCGGTGTCTCTCAGTCCCTCTCTCTCAGGGGGAGATCTGTACTCTGACTGGTGACTCTCAGTCGCTCTCTCTCAGGGGGAGATCTGTACACTGATCGGTGTCTCTCAGATCCTCTCTCTCTGGGGGAGATCTGTACACTGATCGGTTTCTCTCAGTCACTCTCTCTCAGAGGGAGATGTGTACACTGACCGGTGTCTCCCAGTCCCTCTCTCTCAGGGGGAGATCTGTACACTGACCGGTGTCCCCCAGTCCCTCACTCTCAGGGGGAGATCTGTAGACTGACCGGTGTCTCTCGGCCCCTCTCGCTCAGGGGGAGATCTGTACACTGACCGGTGTCTCTCAGACCCTCTCTCTCAGGGGGAAGTCTGTACACTGACCGGTGCCTCTCAGTCCCTCACTAGCAGCGGGAGATCTGTACACTGACTGGTGTCTGTCAGTCCCTCTCTCTCAGGGGGAGATCTGTATACTGACCGGTGTCTCTCAGTCCATCTCTCTCAGGGGGAGATCTGTACACTGACCGGTGTCTCTCAGTCCCTCTCTCTCAGGGGGAGATCTGTACACTGACCGGTGTCGTTCTGTCCCTCTCTCACAGGGGGAGATCTGTACACAGACCGGTGTCTCAAGGACCCACTCTCTCAAGGGGAGATCTGTACACTGAACGGTGTCTGTGAGACCCTCTCTCACAGCTGGAGATCTGTACACTGACCGGTGTATCTCAGTCCCTCTCTCTCAGGGGGAAATCTGTACACTGACCGATGTCTCTCAGACACTGTCTCTCGGGGGGAGATCAGTACACTGACAAGTCTCTCCCAGTCCAGCTCTCCAAAGGGGAGTTCTGTACACTGACCGGTGTCTCTCAGTCCCTCTCTCTCAGGGGGAGATCTGTACTCTGACTGGTGACTCTCAGTCGCTCTCTCTCAGGGGGAGATCTGTACACAGACCGGTGTCTCTCAGTCACTCTCTCTCAGGGGGAGATCTGTACACTGACCGGTGTCTCTCAGTCCCTCTCTCTCAGGGGGAGATCTGCACACTGACCGGTGTCTCTCAGTCCCTCTCTCTCAGGGGGAGATCTGTACACTGACCGGTGCCTCTCAGTCCATCTCTCTCAGGGGGAGATCTGTACACTGACCAGTATCTGTCAGGCCCACGATCTCTGGGAGAGATCTGTACACAGACCGGTGTCTCTCAGTCCATCTCTCGGGCTGAGATGTACTCACAGACCGATGTGTCTTCGTACCTCTCTATTACGGGAGATCTCAACACAAGCCAGTGTCTCTCAGACCCTCTCTCTCAAAGTGAAATCTGTACACTGACCGGTGTCTCCCAGTAACTCTCTCTCAGGGCAAGATCTGTACACCGACTGGTGTCTCTCAGTCCCTCTCTCTCAGGGGCAGATCTGTACACTGACCGGTGTCTCTCAGTCACTCTCTCTCAGGGGGGAGATCTTTATTCTGACCAGTGTCTTATAGTCCCTCTCTCTCAGGGGGAGATCTGGACACTGACCGGTGTCTCCCAGTCCCTCACTCTCAGGGGGAGATCTGTACACTGACCAGTGTCTCTCAGTCCCTCTCTCTCAGGGTGAGATCTGTACACTGACCCGTGTCTCTCAGTCCCTCTCTCACAGGGGGAGATCTGTACACTGACCGGTGTCTCTCAGTCCCTCTCTCTCAGGGGCAGATCTGTACACTGACCGGTGTCTCTCAGTCCCTCTGTCTCAGGGGGAGATCTGCACCCTGACCGGTGTTTCCCAGTCCCGCTCTCTCAGGGGCAGATCTGTACACTGACCGGTGTCTCTCAGTCCCTCTGTCTCAGAGGGAGATCTGCACCCTGACCGGTGTTTCCCAGTCCCGCTCTCTCAGGGGGAGATCTGTACACTGACCGGTGTCTCTCAGTCCCCCCTCTCTCTCTGGGGGAGATCTGTACACTCACCAGTGTCTCTCAGTCCCTCTCTCTCAGGGGGAGATCTGTACACTGACCGGTGTCTCTCAGTCCCTCTCTCTCAGGGGGAGATCTGTACACTGATCGGTGTCTCTCAGATCCTCTCTCTCTGGGGGAGATCTGTACACTGATCGGTTTCTCTCAGTCACTCTCTCTCAGAGGGAGATCTGTACACTGACCGGTGTCTCCCAGTCCCTCTCTCTCAGGGGGAGATCTGTAGACTGACCGGTGTCTCTCGGCCCCTCTCTTTCAGGGGGAGATCTGTACACTGACCGGTGTCTCTCAGTCCCTCTCTCTCAGGGGGAGATCTGTGCACTGACCGGTGTCTCTCAGTCCCACTCTCTCAGGGGGAGATCTGTACACTGACCGGTGTCTCTCAGGGGGAGATCTGTAAACTGATCGGTGTATCTCAGTCCCTCTCTCTCAGGGGGAAATCTGTACACTAACCGATGTCTCTCAGACACTGTCTCTCGGGGGGAGATCAGTACACTAACAAATCTCTCCCAGTCCAGCTCTCCAAAGGGGAGTTCTGTACACTGACCGGTGTCTCTCAGTCCCTCTCTCTCAGGGGGAGATCTGTACTCTGACTGGTGACTCTCAGTCGCTCTCTCTCAGGGGGAGATCTGTACACTGATCGGTGTCTCTCAGATCCTCTCTCTCTGGGGGAGATCTGTACACTGATCGGTTTCTCTCAGTCACTCTCTCTCAGAGGGAGATGTGTACACTGACCGGTGTCTCCCAGACCCTCTCTCTCAGGGGGAGATCTGTACACTGACCGGTGTCTCCCAGTCCCTCTCTCTCAGGGGGAGATCTGTAGACTGACCGGTGTCTCTCGGCCCCTCTCGCTCAGGGGGAGATCTGTACACTGACCGGTGTCTCTCAGTCACTCTCTCTCAGGGGGGAGATCTTTATTCTGACCAGTGTCTTATAGTCCCTCTCTCTCAGGGGGAGATCTGGACACTGACCGGTGTCTCCCAGTCCCTCACTCTCAGGGGGAGATCTGTACACTGACCAGTGTCTCTCAGTCCCTCTCTCTCAGGGTGAGATCTGTACACTCACCAGTGTCTCTCAGTCCCTCTCTCTCAGGGGGAGATCTGTACACTGACCGGTGTCTCTCAGTCCCTCTCTCTCAGGGGGAGATCTGTACACTGATCGGTGTCTCTCAGATCCTCTCTCTCTGGGGGAGATCTGTACACTGATCAGTTTCTCTCAGTCACTCTCTCTCAGAGGGAGATCTGTACACTGACCGGTGTCTCCCAGTCCCTCTCTCTGAGGGGGAGATCTGTAGACTGACCGGTGTCTCTCGGCCCCTCTCTTTCAGGGGGAGATCTGTACACTGACCGGTGTCTCTCAGTCCCTCTCTCTCAGGGGGAGATCTGTACACTGACCGGTGTCTCTCAGTCCCACTCTCTCAGGGGGAGATCTGTACACTGACCGGTGTCTCTCAGGGGGAGATCTGTAAACTGATCGGTGTATCTCAGTCCCTCTCTCTCAGGGGGAAATCTGTACACTGACCGATGTCTCTCAGACACTGTCTCTCGGGGGGAGATCAGTACACTAACAAATCTCTCCCAGTCCAGCTCTCCAAAGGGGAGTTCTGTACACTGACCGGTGTCTCTCAGTCCCTCTCTCTCAGGGGGAGATCTGTACTCTGACTGGTGACTCTCAGTCGCTCTCTCTCAGGGGGAGATCTGTACACTGATCGGTGTCTCTCAGATCCTCTCTCTCTGGGGGAGATCTGTACACTGATCGGTTTCTCTCAGTCACTCTCTCTCAGAGGGAGATGTGTACACTGACCGGTGTCTCCCAGTCCCTCTCTCTCAGGGGGAGATCTGTACACTGACCGGTGTCTCCCAGTCCCTCTCTCTCAGGGGGAGATCTGTAGACTGACCGGTGTCTCTCGGCCCCTCTCGCTCAGGGGGAGATCTGTACACTGACCGGTGTCTCTCAGTCCCTCTCTCTCAGGGGGAGATCTGTACACTGACCGGTGTCTCTCAGTCCCTCTCTCTCAGGGGGAGATCTGTACACCGACCGGTGTCTCTCAGACCCTCTCTCTCAGGGGGAGGTCTGCACACTGACCGGTGCCTCTCAGTCCCTCACTAGCAGCGGGAGATCTGTACACTGACCGGTGTCTCTCAGTCCCACTCTCTCAGGAGGAGATCTGTAAACTGACAGGTGTCTCTCAAACCCTCTCTCTCAGGGGGAGATCTGCACACTGACCGGTGTCTCTCAGTCCATCTCTCTCAGGCAGAGATCTGTACACTGAACGGTGTCTGTCAGACCCTCTCTCACAGCTGGAGATCTGTACACTGATCGGTGTATCTCAGTCCCTCTCTCTCAGGGGGAGATCTGCACACTGACCGGTGTCTCTCAGTCCCTCTCTCTCAGGGGGAGATCTGTACACTGACCAGTATCTGTCAGGCCCACGATCTCTGGGAGAGATCTGTACACAGACCGGTGTCTCTCAGTCCATCTCTCGGGCTGAGATGTACACACAGACCGATGTGTCTTCGTACCTCTCTATTACGGGAGATCTCAACACAAGCCAGTGTCTCTCAGACCCTCTCTCTCAAAGTGAAATCTGTACACTGACCGGTGTCTCCCAGTAACTCTCTCTCAGGGCAAGATCTGTACACCGACTGGTGTCTCTCAGTCCCTCTCTCTCAGGGGCAGATCTGTACACTGACCGGTGTCTCTCAGTCACTCTCTCTCAGGGGGGAGATCTTTATTCTGACCAGTGTCTTATAGTCCCTCTCTCTCAGGGGGAGATCTGTACACTGACCGGTGTCTCTCAGTCCCTCTCTCTCAGGGGCAGATCTGTACACTGACCGGTGTCTCTCAGTCCCTCTGTCTCAGGGGGAGATCTGCACCCTGACCGGTGTTTCCCAGTCCCGCTCTCTCAGGGGCAGATCTGTACACTGACCGGTGTCTCTCAGTCCCTCTGTCTCAGGGGGAGATCTGCACCCTGACCGGTGTTTCCCAGTCCCGCTCTCTCAGGGGGAGATCTGTACACTGACCGGTGTCTCTCAGTCCCCCTCTCTCTCTGGGGGAGATCTGTACACTCACCAGTGTCTCTCAGTCCCCCTCTCTCAGGGGGAGATCTGTACACTGACCGGTGTCTCTCAGTCCCTCTCTCTCAGGGGGAGATCTGTACACTGATCGGTGTCTCTCAGATCCTCTCTCTCTGGGGGAGATCTGTACACTGATCGGTTTCTCTCAGTCACTCTCTCTCAGAGGGAGATCTGTACACTGACCGGTGTCTCCCAGTCCCTCTCTCTCAGGGGGAGATCTGTACACTGACCGGTGTCTCTCAGTCCCTCTCTCTCAGGAGGAGATCTGTACACTGACCGGTGTCTCTCAGTCCCACTCTCTCAGGGGGAGATCTGTACACTGACCGGTGTCTCTCAGGGGGAGATCTGTAAACTGATCGGTGTATCTCAGTCCCTCTCTCTCAGGGGGAAATCTGTACACTGACCGATGTCTCTCAGACACTGTCTCTCGGGGGGAGATCAGTACACTAACAAATCTCTCCCAGTCCAGCTCTCCAAAGGGGTGTTCTGTACACTGACCGGTGTCTCTCAGTCCCTCTCTCTCAGGGGGAGATCTGTACTCTGACTGGTGACTCTCAGTCGCTCTCTCTCAGGGGGAGATCTGTACACTGATCGGTGTCTCTCAGATCCTCTCTCTCTGGGGGAGATCTGTACACTGATCGGTTTCTCTCAGTCACTCTCTCTCAGAGGGAGATGTGTACACTGACCGGTGTCTCCCAGTCCCTCTCTCTCAGGGGGAGATCTGTAGACTGACCGGTGTCTCTCGGCCCCTCTCGCTCAGGGGGAGATCTGTACACTGACCGGTGTCTCTCAGTCCCTCTCTCTCAGGGGGAGATCTGTACACTGACCGGTGTCTCTCAGTCCCCTCTCTCTCAGTGGGAGATCTGTACACTGACCGGTGTCTCTCAGTCCCTCACTCTCAGGGGGAGATCTGTACACTGACCGGTTTCTCTCAGTCCCACTCTCTCAGGAGGAGATCTGTAAACTGACAGGTGTCTCTCAAACCCTCTCTCTCAGGGGGAGATCTGCACACTGACCGGTGTCTCTCAGTCCATCTCTCTCAGGCAGAGATCTGTACACTGAACGGTGTCTGTCAGACCCTCTCTCACAGCTGGAGATCTGTACACTGATCGGTGTATCTCAGTCCCTCTCTCTCAGGGGGAAATCTGCACACTGACCGATGTCTCTCAGACACTGTCTCTCGGGGGGAGATCAGTACACTAACAAGTCTCTCCCAGTCCAGCGCTCCAAAGGGGAGTTCTGTACACTGATCGGTGTCTCTCAGTCCCTCTCTCTCAGGGGGAGATCTGTACTCTGACTGGTGACTCTCAGTCGCTCTCTCTCAGGGGGAGATCTGTACACTGATCGGTGTCTCTCAGATCCTCTCTCTCTGGGGGAGATCTGTACACTGATCGGTTTCTCTCAGTCACTCTCTCTCAGAGGGAGATGTGTACACTGACCGGTGTCTACACTGACCGGTGTCTCCCAGTCCCTCTCTCTCAGGGGGAGATCTGTACACTGACCGGTGTCCCCCAGTCCATCACTCTCAGGGGGAGATCTGTAGACTAACCGGTGTCTCTCGGCCCCTCTCGCTCAGGGGGAGATCTGTACACTGACCGGTGTCTCTCAGACCCTCTCTCTCAGGGGGAAGTCCGTACACTGACCGGTGCCTCTCAGTCCCTCACTAGCAGCGGGAGATCTGTACACTGACTGGTGTCTGTCAGTCCCTCTCTCTCAGGGGGAGATCTGTATACTGACCGGTGTCTCTCAGTCCATCTCTCTCAGGGGGAGATCTGTACACTGACCGGTGTCTCTCAGTCCCTCTCTCTCAGGGGGAGATCTGTACACTGACCGGTGTCGTTCTGTCCCTCTCTCACAGGGGGAGATCTGTACACAGACCGGTGTCTCAAGGTCCCACTCTCTCAAGGGGAGATCTGTACACTGAACGGTGTCTGTGAGACCCTCTCTCACAGCTGGAGATCTGTACACTGACCGGTGTATCTCAGTCCCTCTCTCTCAGGGGGAAATCTGTACACTGACCGATGTCTCTCAGACACTGTCTCTCGGGAGGAGATCAGTACACTGACAAGTCTCTCCCAGTCCAGCTCTCCAAAGGGGAGTTCTGTACACTGACCGGTGTCTCTCAGTCCCTCTCTCTCAGGGGGAGATCTGTACTCTGACTGGTGACTCTCAGTCGCTCTCTCTCAGGGGGAGATCTGTACACAGACCGGTGTCTCTCAGTCACTCTCTCTCAGGGGGAGATCTGTACACTGACCGGTGTCTCTCAGTCCCTCTCTCTCAGGGGAGATCTGCACACTGACCGGTGTCTCTCAGTCCCTCTCTCTCTGGGGGAGATCTGTACTCTGACCGGTGCCTCTCAGTCCATCTCTCTCAGGGGGAGATCTGTACACTGACCAGTATCTGTCAGGCCCACGATCTCTGGGAGAGATCTGTACACAGACCGGTGTCTCTCAGTCCATCTCTCGGGCTGAGATGTACACACAGACCGATGTGTCTTCGTACCTCTCTATTACGGGAGATCTCACACAGCCAGTGTCTCTCAGACCCTCTCTCTCAAAGTGAAATCTGTACACTGACTGGTGTCTCCCAGTAACTCTCTCTCAGGGCAAGATCTGTACACCGACTGGTGTCTCTCAGTCCCTCTCTCTCAGGGGCAGATCTGTACACTGACCGGTGTCTCTCAGTCACTCTCTCTCAGGGGGGAGATCTTTATTCTGACCAGTGTCTTATAGTCCCTCTCTCTCAGGGGGAGATCTGGACACTGACCGGTGTCTCCCAGTCCCTCACTCTCAGGGGGAGATCTGTACACTGACCAGTGTCTCTCAGTCCCTCTCTCTCAGGGTGAGATCTGTACACTGACCCGTGTCTCTCAGTCCCTCTCTCTCAGGGGGAGATCTGTACACTGACCGGTGTCTCTCAGTCCCTCTCTCTCAGGGGCAGATCTGTACACTGACCGGTGTCTCTCAGTCCCTCTGTCTCAGGGGGAGATCTGCACCCTGACCGGTGTTTCCCAGTCCCGCTCTCTCAGGGGCAGATCTGTACACTGACCGGTGTCTCTCAGTCCCTCTGTCTCAGAGGGAGATCTGCACCCTGACCGGTGTTTCCCAGTCCCGCTCTCTCAGGGGGAGATCTGTACACTGACCGGTGTCTCTCAGTCCCCCTCTCTCTCTGGGGGAGATCTGTACACTCACCAGTGTCTCTCAGTCCCTCTCTCTCAGGAGGAGATCTGTACACTGACCGGTGTCTCTCAGTCCCTCTCTCTCAGGGGGAGATCTGTACACTGATCGGTGTCTCTCAGATCCTCTCTCTCTGTGGGAGATCTGTACACTGATCGGTTTCTCTCAGTCACTCTCTCTCAGAGGGAGATCTGTACACTGACCGGTGTCTCCCAGTCCCTCTCTCTCAGGGGGAGATCTGTAGACTGACCGGTGTCTCTCGGCCCCCTCTCTTTCAGGGGGAGATCTGTACACTGACCGGTGTCTCTCAGTCCCTCTCTCTCAGGGGGAGATCTGTACACTGACCGGTGTCTCTCAGTCCCTCTCTCTCAGGGGAAATCTGTACACTGACCGATGTCTCTCAGACACTGTCTCTCGGGGGGAGATCAGTACACTAACAAATCTCTCCCAGTCCAGCTCTCCAAAGGGGAGTTCTGTACACTGACCGGTGTCTCTCAGTCCCTCTCTCTCAGGGGGAGATCTGTACTCTGACTGGTGACTCTCAGTCGCTCTCTCTCAGGGGGAGATCTGTACACTGATCGGTGTCTCTCAGATCCTCTCTCTCTGGGGGAGATCTGTACACTGATCGGTTTCTCTCAGTCACTCTCTCTCAGAGGGAGATGTGTACACTGACCGGTGTCTCCCAGTCCCTCTCTCTCAGGGGGAGATCTGTACACTGACCGGTGTCTCCCAGTCCCTCTCTCTCAGGGGAGATCTGTAGACTGACCGGTGTCTCTCGGCCCCTCTCGCTCAGGGGGAGATCTGTACACTGACCGGTGTCTCTCAGTCCCTCTCTCTCAGGGGGAGATCTGTACTCTGACTGGTGACTCTCAGTCGCTCTCTCTCAGGGGGAGATCTGTACACTGATCGGTGTCTCTCAGATCCTCTCTCTCTGGGGGAGATCTGTACACTGATCGGTTTCTCTCAGTCACTCTCTCTCAGGGGAGATCTGTACACTGACCGGTGTCTCTCGGGCCCCTCTCGCTCAGGGGGAGATCTGTACACTGACCGGTGTCTCTCAGACCCTCTCTCTCAGGGGGAAGTCTGTACACTGACCGGTGCCTCTCAGTCCCTCACTAGCAGCGGGAGATCTGTACACTGACCGGTGTCTGTCAGTCCCTCTCTCTCAGGGGGAGATCTGTATACTGACCGGTGTCTCTCAGTCCATCTCTCTCAGGCAGAGATCTGTACACTGACCGGTGTCTCTCAGTCCCTCTCTCTGAGGGGGAGATCTGTACACTGACCGGTGTCTCTCAGACCCTCTCTCTCAGGGGGAGATCTGTACACTGACCGGTGTCTCTCAGTCACTCTCTCTCAGGGGGAGATCTGTACACTGATCGGTGTCTCTCAGATCCTGTCTCTCTGGGGGAGATATGTACACTGATCGGTTTCTCTCAGTCACTCTCTCTCAAAGGGAGATCTGTACACTGACCGGTGTCTCCCAGTCCCTCTCTCTCAGGGGAGATCTGTAGACTGACCGGTGTCTCTCGGCCCCTCTCTCTCAGGGGGAGATCTGTACACTGACCGGTGCCTCTCAGACCCTCTCTCTCTGGGGGAGATCTGTACACTGACCGGTGTCTGTCAGTCCCTCTCTCTCATGGGGAGGTCTGAACACTGACCGGTGCCTCTCAGTCCCTCTCTCACAGGGGGACATCTGTACACTGATCGGTGTCTCTCAGTCCCACTCTCTCAGGGGAGATCTGTAAACTGACCGGTGTCTCTCAGACCCTCTCTCTCAGGGGAGATCTGCACACTGACTGGTGTCTCTCAGTCCCTCTCTCTCAGGTGGAGATCTGTACACTGACCGGTGTCTCTCAACCTCTCTCTCTCAGGGGGAGATCTGTACACTGCCCGGTGTCTCTCAGTCCATCTCTAGGGCTGAGATGTACACACAGACAGATGTGTCTTCGTCCCTCTCTATTACGGGAGATCTCAACACAGGCCAGTGTCTCTCAGACCCTCTCTCTCAAAGTGAGATCTGTACACTGACCGGTGTCTCCCAGTAACTCTCTCTCAGGGCAAGATCTGTACACCGACTGGTGTCTCTCAGTCCCTCTCTCTCATGGGGAGATCTGTACACTGACTGGTGTCTCTCAGATCCTCTCTCTCAGGGGGAGATCTGTACACTGACCGGTGTCTCCCAGTAACTCTCTCTCAGGGCAAGATCTGTACACCGACTGGTGTCTCTCAGACCCTCTCCCTCAGGGGGAGATCTGTAAACTGACCGGTGTCTCTCAGTCACTCTCTCTCAGGGGGAGATCTGTATACTGACCAGTGTCTTCCAGTCCCTCTCTCTCAGGGGAGATCTGCACCCTGACCGGTGTCTCCCAGTCCCTCACTCTCAGGAGGAGATCTGTACACTGACCGGTGTCTCTCAGTCCCTCTCTCTCAGGGGGAGATCTGTACAATGACCGGTGTCTCTCAGTCCCTCTCTCTCAGGGGGAGATCTGTACACTTACCGGTGTCTCTCAGTCCCTCTCTCTCAGGGGGAGATCTGTACACTGCCCAGTGTCTCTCAGTCCATCTCTAGGGCTGAGATGTACACACAGACCGATGTGTCTTCGTCCCTCTCTATTACGGGAGATCTCAACACAAGCCAGTGTCTCTCAGACCCTCTCTCTCAAAGTGAGATCTGTACACTGACCGGTGTCTCTCAGTCCCTCTCTCTCAGGGGGAGATCTGTACACTGACCGGTGTCTCTCAGACCCTCTCTCTCAGGGGGAGGTCTGTACACTGACCGGTGCCTCTCAGTCCCTCACTAGCAGCGGGAGATCTGTAAACTGACAGGTGTCTCTCAAACCCTCTCTCTCAGGGGGAGATCTGCACACTGACCGGTGTCTCTCAGTCCATCTCTCTCAGGCAGAGATCTGTACACTGAACGGTGTCTGTCAGACCCTCTCTCACAGCTGGAGATCTGTACACTGATCGGTGTATCTCAGTCCCTCTCTCTCAGGGGGAAATCTGCACACTGACCGATGTCTCTCAGACACTGTCTCTCGGGGGGAGATCAGTACACTAACAAGTCTCTCCCAGTCCAACTCTCCAAAGGGGAGTTCTGTACACTGATCGGTGTCTCTCAGGGGGAGATCTGTACTCTGGTACTCTGACTGGTGACTCTCAGTCGCTCTCTCTCAGGGGGAGATCTGTACACTGATCGGTGTCTCTCAGATCCTCTCTCTCTGGGGGAGATCTGTACACTGATCGGTTTCTCGCAGTCACTCTCTCTCAGAGGGAGATGTGTACACTGACCGGTGTCTCCCAGTCCCTCTCTCTCAGGGGGAGATCTGTACACTGACCGGTGTCTCCCAGTCCCTGACTCTCAGGGGGAGATCTGTAGACTGACCGGTGTCTCTCGGCCCCTCTCGCTCAGGGGGAGATCTGTACACTGACCGGTGCCTCTCAGTCCCTCACTAGCAGCGGTAGATCTGTACACTGACCGGTGTCTGTCAGTCCCTCTCTCTCAGGGGGAGATCTGTATACTGACCGGTGTCTCTCAGTCCATCTCTCTCAGGCAGAGATCTGTACACTGACCGGTGTCTCTCAGTCCCTCTCTCTGAGGGGGAGATCTGTACACTGACCGGTGTCTCTCAGTCACTCTCTCTCAGGGGGAGATCTGTACACTGATCGGTGTCTCTCAGATCCTCTCTCTCTGGGGGAGATATGTACACTGATCGGTTTCTCTCAGTCACTCTCTCTCAAAGGGAGATCTGTACACTGACCGGTGTCTCCCAGTCCCTCTCTCTCAGGGGGAGATCTGTAGACTGACCGGTGTCTCTCGGCCCCTCTCTCTGAGGGGGAGATCTGTACACTGACCGGTGTCTCTCAGACCCTCTCTCTCTGGGGGAGATCTGTACACTGACCGGTGTCTGTCAGTCCCTCTCTCTCAGGGGGAGGTCTGAACACTGACCGGTGCCTCTCAGTCCCTCTCTCACAGGGGGACATCTGTACACTGACCGGTGTCTCTCAGTCCCTCTCTCTCAGGGGGAGATCTGTATACTGACCGGTGTCTCTCAGTCCCTCTCTCTCAGGGGGAGATCTGTACACTGATCGGTGTCTCTCAGTCCCACTCTCTCAGGGGGAGATCTGTAAACTGACCGGTGTCTCTCAGACCCTCTCTCTCAGGGGGAGGTCTGTACACTGACCGGTGCCTCTCAGTCCCTCACTAGCAGCGGGAGATCTGTACACTGACCGGTGTCTCTCAGTCCCACTCTCTCAGGAGGAGATCTGTAAACTGACAGGTGTCTCTCAAACCCTCTCTCTCAGAGGGAGATCTGCACACTGACCGGTGTCTCTCAGTCCATCTCTCTCAGGCAGAGATCTGTACACTGAACGGTGTCTGTCAGACCCTCTCTCACAGCTGGAGATCTGTACACTGATCGGTGTATCTCAGTCCCTCTCTCTCAGGGGGAAATCTGCACACTGACCGATGTCTCTCAGACACTGTCTCTCGGGGGAGATCAGTACACTAACAAGTCTCTCCCAGTCCAGCTCTCCAAAGGGGAGTTCTGTACACTGATCGGTGTCTCTCAGTCCCTCTCTCTCAGGGGGAGATCTGTACTCTGACTGGTGACTCTCAGTCGCTCTCTCTCAGGGGGAGATCTGTACACTGATCGGTGTATCTCAGATCCTCTCTCTCTGGGGGAGATCTGTACACTGATCGGTTTCTCTCAGTCACTCTCTCTCAGAGGGAGATGTGTACACTGACCGGTGTCTCCCAGTCCCTCTCTCTCAGGGGAGATCTGTACACTGACCGGTGTCTCCCAGTCCCTCACTCTCAGGGGGAGATCTGTAGACTGACCGGTGTCTCTCGGCCCCTCTCGCTCAGGGGGAGATCTGTACACTGACCGGTGTCTCTCAGACCCTCTCTCTCAGGGGGAAGTCTGTACACTGACCGGTGCCTCTCAGTCCCTCACTAGCAGCGGGAGATCTGTACACTGACCGGTGTCTGTCAGTCCCTCTCTCTCAGGGGGAGATCTGTAGACTGACCGGTGTCTCTCAGACCCTCTCTCTCAGGGGGAAGTCTGTACACTGATCGGTTTCTCTCAGTCACTCTCTCTCAAAGGGAGATCTGTACACTGACCGGTGTCTCCCAGTCCCTCTCTCTCAGGGGGAGATCTGTAGACTGACCGGTGTCTCTCGGCCCCTCTCTCTCAGGGGAGATCTGTACACTGACCGGTGCCTCTCAGACCCTCTCTCTCTGGGGGAGATCTGTACACTGACCGGTGTCTGTCAGTCCCTCTCTCTCAGGGGAGGTCTGAACACTGACCGGTGCCTCTCAGTCCCTCTCTCACAGGGGGACATCTGTACACTGACCGGTGTCTCTCAGTCCCTCTCTCTCAGGGGGAGATCTGTATACTGACCGGTGTCTCTCAGTCCCTCTCTCTCAGGGGGAGATCTGTACACTGATCGGTGTCACTCAGTCCCACTCTCTCAGGGGGAGATCTGTAAACTGACCGGTGTCTCTCAGACCCTCTCTCTCAGGGGGAGATCTGCACACTGACTGGTGTCTCTCAGTCCCTCTCTCTCAGGTGGAGATCTGTACACTGACCGGTGTCTCTCAACCTCTCTCTCTCAGGGGGGAGATCTGTACACTGCCCGGTGTCTCTCAGTCCATCTATCTCAGGGGGAGATCTGTACACTGACCAGTATCTGTCAGGCCCACGCTCTCTGGGAGAGATCTGTACACAGACCGGTGTCTCTCAGTCCATCTCTAGGGCTGAGATGTACACACAGACAGATGTGTCTTCGTCCTCTCTATTACGGGAGATCTCACACAAGCCAGTGTCTCTCAGACCCTCTCTCTCAAAGTGAGATCTGTACACTGACCGGTGTCTCCCAGTAACTCTCTCTCAGGGCAAGATCTGTACACCGACTGGTGTCTCTCAGTCCCTCTCTCTCAGGGAGAGATCTGTACACTGACTGGTTTCTCTCAGATCCTCTCTCTCAGGGGGAGATCTGTACACTGACCGGTGTCTCCAGTAACTCTCTCTCAGGGCAAGATCTGTACACCGACTGGTGTCTCTCAGACCCTCTCTCTCAGGGGGAGATCTGTAAACTGACCGGTGTCTCTCAGTCACTCTCTCTCAGGGGGAGATCTGTATACTGACCAGTGTCTTCCAGTCCCTCTCTCTCAGGGGGAGATCTGCACCTGACCGGTGTCTCCCAGTCCCTCACTCTCAGGAGGAGATCTGTACACTGACCGGTGTCTCTGTCCCTCTCTCTCAGGGGGAGATCTGTACACTGACCGGTGTCTCTCAGTCCCTCTCTCTCAGAGGGAGATCTGTACACTGACCGGTGTCTCTCAGTCCCTCTCTCTCAGGGGGAGATCTGTACACTGCCCAGTGTCTCTCAGTCCATCTCTAGGGCTGAGATGTACACACAGACCGATGTGTCTTCGTCCCTCTCTATTACGGGAGATCTCAACACAAGCCAGTGTCTCTCAGACCCTCTCTCTCAAAGTGAGATCTGTACACTGACCGGTGTCTCTCTGTCCCTCTCTCTCAGGGGAGATCTGTACACTGACCGGTGTCTCTCAGACCCTCTCTCTCAGGGGGAGGTCTGTACACTGACCGGTGCCTCTCAGTCCCTCACTAGCAGCGGGAGATCTGTACACTGACCGGTGTCTCTCAGTCCCACTCTCTCAGGAGGGAGATCTGTAAACTGACAGGTGTCTCTCAAACCCTCTCTCTCAGGGGGAGATCTGCACACTGACCGGTGTCTCTCAGTCCATCTCTCTCAGGCAGAGATCTGTACACTGAACGGTGTCTGTCAGACCCTCTCTCACAGCTGGAGATCTGTACACTGATCGGTGTATCTCAGTCCCTCTCTCTCAGGGGGAAATCTGCACACTGACCGATGTCTCTCAGACACTGTCTCTCGGGGGGAGATCAGTACACTAACAAGTCTCTCCCAGTCCAGCTCTCAAAGGGGAGTTCTGTACACTGATCGGTGTCTCTCAGTCCCTCTCTCTCAGGGGAGATCTGTACACTGACCGGTGTCTCTCAGTCCCTCTCTCTCAGGGGGCAGATCTGTACACTGACCGTGTCTCTCAGTCCCTCTGTCTCAGGGGGAGATCTGCACCCTGACCGGTGTTTCCCAGTCCCTCTCTCTCAGGGGGAGATCTGTACACTGACTGGGTGTCTCCCAGTCCCTCACTCTCAGGGGAGATCCGTAGACTGACCGGTGTCTCTCGGCCCCTCTCGCTCAGGGGGAGATCTGTACACTGACCGGTGTCTCTCAGACCCTCTCTCTCAGGGGGAAGTCTGTACACTGACCGGTGCCTCTCAGTCCCTCACTAGCAGCAGGAGATCTGTACACTGACCGGTGTCTGTCATTCCCTCTCTCTCAGGGGAGATCTGTATACTGACACGGTGTCTCTCAGTCCATCTCTCTCAGGCAGAGATCTGTACACTGACCGGTGTCTCTCAGTCCCTCTCTCTGAGGGGGAGATCTGTACACTGACCGGTGTCTCTCAGTCACTCTCTCTCAGGGGGAGATCTGTACACAGATCGGTGTCTCTCAGATCCTCTCTCTCTGGGGGATATCTGTACACTGATCGGTTTCTCTCAGTCACTCTCTCTCAGAGGGAGATCTGTACACTGACCGGTGCCTCTCAGTCCCTCTCTCTCAGGGAGAGATCTGTACACTGACCGGTGTCTCTCAGGTGGAGATCTGTAAACTGACCGTGTCTCCCAGTCCATCTCTCTCAGGGGGAGATCTGTACACTGACCAGTATCTGTCAGCCCCACGCTCTCTGGAGAGATCTGTACACAGACCGGTGTCTCTCAGTCCATCTCTAGGGCTGAGATGTACACACAGACAGATGTGTCTTCGTCCCTCTCTATTACGGGAGATCTCAACACAAGCCAGTGTCTCTCAGACCCTCTCTCTCAAAGTGAGATCTGTACACTGACCGGTGTCTCCCCAGTAACTCTCCCTCAGGGCAAGATCTGTACACCGACTGGTGTCTCTCAGTCCCTCTCTCTCAGGCGGAGATCTGTACACTGGACTGGTGTCTCTCAGATCCTCTCTCTCAGGGGGAGATCTGTACACTGACCGGTGTCTCCCAGTAACTCTCTCTCAGGCAAGATCTGTACACCGACTGGTGTCTCTCAGTCCCTCTCTCTCAGGGGGAGATCTGTACACTGACCGGTGTCTCTCAGTCACTCTCTCTCAGGGGAGATCTGTATACTGACCAGTGTCTTCCAGTCCCTCTCTCTCAGGGGGAGATCTGCACCCTGATCGTGTCTCCCAGTCCCTCAGTCTCAGGAGGAGATGTGTACACTGACCGGTGTCTCTCAGTCCCTCTCTCTCAGGGGGAGATCTGTACACTGACCGGTGTCTCTCAGTCCCTCACTCTCAGGGGGAGATCTGTACACTGACCGGTGTCTCTCAGTCCTCTCTCTCAGGGGAGATCTGTACACTGCCCACTGTCTCTCAGTCCATCTCTAGGGCTGAGATGTACACACAGACCGATGTGTCTTCGTCCCTCTCTATTACGGGAGATCTCAACACAAGCCAGTGTCTCTCAGACCCTCTCTCTCAAAGTGAGATCTGTACACTGACCGGTGACTCTCAGTCCCTCTCTCTCAGGGTGAGATCTGTACACTGACCCGTGTCTCTCAGTCCCTCTCTCTCAGGGGGAGATCTGTACACTGACCGGTGTCTCTCAGTCCCTCTCTCTCAGGGGCAGATCTGTACACTGACCGGTGTCTCTCAGTCCGTCTGTCTCAGGGGAGATCTGCACCCTGACCAGTGTTTCCCAGTCCCGCTCTCTCAGGGGGAGATCTGTACACTGACCGGTGTCTCTCAGTCCCCCTCTCTCTCTGGGGGAGATCTGTACACCGACTAGTGTCTCTCGTCCCTCTCTCTCAGGGGGAGATCTGTACACTGATCGGTGTCTCTCATATCCTCTCTCTCTGGGGGATATCTGTGCACTGATCGGTTTCTCTCAGTCACTCTCTCTCAGAGGGAGATCTGTACACTGACCGGTGTCTCCCAGTCCCTCTCTCTCAGGGGGAGATCTGTAGACTGACCGGTGTCTCTCGGCCCTCTCTCTCAGGGGAGATCTGTACACTGACCGGTGTCTCTCAGACCCTCTCTCTCTGGGGCAGATCTGTACACTGACCGGTGTCTGTCAGTCCCTCTCTCTCAGGGGGAGGTCTGAACACTGACCGGTGCCTCTCAGTCCCCTCTCTCTCAGGGGGAGATCTGTACACTGACCGGTGTCTCTCAGACACTGTCTCTCGGGGGGAGATCAGTACACTAACAAGTCTCTCCCAGTCCAGCTCTCCAAAGGGGAGTTCTGTACACTGACCGGTGTCTCTCAGTCCCTCTCTCTCAGAGGGAGATCTGTACTCTGATTGGTGACTCTCAGCCGCTCTCTCTCAGGGGAAGATCTGTACACTGATCGTGTCTCTCAGATCCTCTCTCTCCTGGGGGAGATCTGTACACTGATCGGTTTCTCTCAGTCACTCTCTCCCAGAGGGAGATGTGTACACTGACCGGTGTCTCCCAGTCCCTCTCTCTCAGGGGAGATCTGTACACTGACCGGTGTCTCCCAGACCCTCTCTCTCAGGGGGAGATCTGTAGACTGACCGGTGTCTCTCGGCCCCTCTCGCTCAGGGGGAGATCTGTACACTGACCGGTGTGTCTCAGACCCTCTCTCTCAGGGGGAGGTCTGTACACTGACCGGTGCCTCTCAGTCCCTCTCTCTCAGGGGAGATCTGTACACTGACCGGTGTCTCTCAGACCCTCTCTCTCAGGCAGAGATCTGTACACTGACCGGTGTCATCTCAGTCCCTCCCTCTCAGGGGGAGATCTGTACACTGACCGGTGTCTCTCAGTCACTCTCTCTCAGGGGGAGATCTGTACACTGATCGGTGTCTCTCAGATCCTCTCTCTCTGGGGGAGATCTGTACACTGACCGTTGTCTCTCAGTCCCTCTCTCTCAGGGGTAGGTCTGAACACTGACCGGTGCCTCTCAGTCCCTCTCTCTCAGCGGGAGATCTGTACACTGACCGTGTCTCTCAACCTCTCTCTCTCAGGGGGAGATCTGTACACTGACCGGTGTCTCTCAGTTCCTCTCTCTCAGGTGGAGATCTCTACACTGACCGTGTTTCTCAGTCCATCTCACTAAGGGGGAAATCTGTACAATGACCAGTGTCTCTCAGACCCTCTCTCCCAGGGGGAGATCTTTCACTGACCGGTGTCTCTCAGTCACTCTCTCTCACGGGGAGATCTGCACACTGTCCGGGTGTCTCTCAGTCCGTCTCTCTCAGGGGGAGATCTGTACACTGACCAGTATCTGTCAGGCCCACTGATCTCTGGGAGAGATCTGTACACAGACCGGTGTCTCTCAGTCCATCTCTAGGGCTGAGATGTACACACAGACCGATGTGTCTTCGTCCCTCTCTATTACGGGAGATCTCAACACAAGCCAGTGTCTCTCAGTCCCTCTCTCTCAGGGGCAGATCTGTACACTGACCGGTGTCTCTCAGTCACTCTCTCTCAGGGGGAGATCTTTTTCTGACCAGTGTCTTATAGTCCCTCTCTCTCAGGGGGAGATCTGGACACTGACCTGTGTCTCCAGTCCCTCACTCTCAGGGGGAGATCTGTACACTGACCGGTGTCTCTCAGTCCCTCTCTCTCAGGGGGAGATCTGTACACTGACCGGTGTCTCTCAGTCCCTCTCTCTCAGGGGGGTGATCTGTCCACAGACCGGTGTCTCTCAGTCCCGCTCTCTCAGGGGGAGTTATGTACACTGACCGGTGCCTCTCAGTCCCTCTCTCTCAGGGGGAGATCTGTACACTGCCCGGTGTCTCTCAGTCCATCTCAAGGGCTGAGATGTACACACAGACCGATGTGTCTTCGTCCCTCTCTATTACGGGAGATCTCAACACAAGCCAGTGTCTGTCAGTCCATCTCTCTCAAAGTGAGATCTGTACACTGACCGGTGACCTCTCAGTCCCTCTCTCTCAGGGTGAGATCTGTACTCTGACCCGTGTCTCTCAGTCCCTCTCTCTCAGGGGGAGATCTGTACACTGACCGGTGTCTCTCAGTCCCTCTCTCTCAGGGGCAGATCTGTACACTGACCGGTGTCTCTCAGACCCTCTGTCTCAGGGGGAGATCTGCACAGTGACCGGTGTTTCCCAGTCCCGCTCTCTCAGGGGGAGATCTGTACACTGACCGGTGTCTCTCAGTCCCCCTCTCTCTCTGGGGAGATCTGTACACTGACCAGTGCCTCTCAGTCCCTCTCTCTCAGGGGGAGATCTGTACACTGACGGGTGTCTCTCATTCACTCTCTCTCAGGGGGAGATCTGTACACTGACCGGTGTCTCTCAGACCCTCTCTCTCAGGCAGAGATCTGTACACTGACCGGTGTCTCTCAGTCCTCCCCTCTCAGGGGGAGATCTGTACACTGACCGGTGTCTCTCAGTCACTCTCTCTCAGGGGGAGATCTGTACACTGATCGGTGTCTCTCAGATCCTCTCTCTCTGGGGGAGATCTGTACACTGACCGTTGTCTCTCAGTCCCTCTCTCTCAGCGGAGATCTGTACACTGACCGGTGTCTCTCAACCTCTCTCTCTCAGGGGGAGATCTGTACCACTGACCGGTGTCTCTCAGTTCCTCTCTCTCAGGTGGAGATCTCTACACTGACCTGTGTTTCTCAGTCCATCTCACTAAGGGGGAAATCTGTACAATGACCAGTGTCTCTCAGACCCTCTCTCCAGGGGGAGATCTTTACACTGACCGGTGTCTCTCAGTCACTCTCTCTCACGGGGAGATCTGCACACTGTCCGGTGTCTCTCAGTCCGTCTCTCTCAGGGGGAGATCTGTACACTGACCAGTATCTGTCAGGCCCACGATCTCTGGGAGAGATCGTACACAGACCGGTGTCTCTCAGTCCATCTCTAGGGCTGAGATGTACACACAGACCGATGTGTCTTCGTCCCTCTCTATTACGGGAGATCTCAACACAAGCCAGTGTCTCTCAGTCCCTCTCTCTCAGGGGCAGATCTGTACACTGACCGGTGTCTCTCAGTCACTCTCTCTCAGGGGGAGATCTTTATTCTGACCAGTGTCTTATAGTCCTCTCTCTCAGGGGGAGATCTGGACACTGACCTGTGTCTCCAGTCCCCTCACTCTCAGGGGGAGATCTGTACACTGACCGGTGTCTCTCAGTCCCTCTCTCTCAGGGGGAGATCTGTACACTGACCGGTGTCTCTCAGTCCTCTCTCTCAGGGGGTGATCTGTCCACAGACCGGTGTCTCTCAGTCCCGCTCTCTCAGGGGGAGTTCTGTACACTGACCGGTGCCTCTCAGTCCTCTCTCTCAGGGGGAGATCTGTACACTGCCCGTGTCTCTCAGTCCATCTCAAGGGCTGAGATGTACACACAGACCGATGTGTCTTCGTCCCTCTCTATTACGGGAGATCTCAACACAAGCCAGTGTCTGTCAGTCCATCTCTCTCAAAGTGAGATCTGTACACTGACCGGTGACTCTCAGTCCCCTCTCTCTCAGGGTGAGATCTGTACTCTGACCCGTGTCTCTCAGTCCCTCTCTCTCAGGGGGAGATCTGTACACTGACCGGTGTCTCTCAGTCCCTCTCTCTCAGGGGCAGATCTGTACACTGACCGGTGTCTCTCAGACCCTCTGTCTCAGGGGGAGATCTGCACAGTGACCGGTGTTTCCCAGTCCCGCTCTCTCAGGGGGAGATCTGTACACTGACCGGTGTCTCTCAGTCCCCCTCTCTCTCTGGGGGAGATCTGTACACTGACCAGTGCCTCTCAGTCCCTCTCTCTCAGGGGGAGATCTGTACACTGACGGGTGTCTCTCATTCACTCTCTCTCAGGGGGAGATCTGTACACTGACCGGTGTCTCTCAGTTCCTCTCTCTCAGGTGGAGATCTCTACACTGACCGGTGTTTCTCAGTCCATCTCACTAAGGGGGAAATCTGTACAATGACCAGTGTCTCTCAGACCCTCTCTCCCAGGGGAGATCTTTACACTGACCGGTGTCTCTCAGTCACTCTCTCTCACGGGGAGATCTGCACACTGTCCGGTGTCTCTCAGTCCGTCTCTCTCAGGGGGAGATCTGTACACTGACCAGTATCTGTCAGGCCCACGATCTCTGGGAGAGATCTGTACACAGACCGGTGTCTCTCAGTCCATCTCTAGGGCTGAGATGTACACACAGACCGATGTGTCTTCGTCCCTCTCTATTACGGGAGATCTCAACACAAGCCAGTGTCTCTCAGTCCTCTCTCTCAGGGGCAGATCTGTACACTGACCGGTGTCTCTCAGTCACTCTCTCTCAGGGGGAGATCTTTATTCTGACCAGTGTCTTATAGTCCCTCTCTCTCAGGGGGAGATCTGGACACTGACCTGTGTCTCCCAGTCCCTCACTCTCAGGGGGAGATCTGTACACTGACCGGTGTCTCTCAGTCCCTCTCTCTCAGGGGGAGATCTGTACACTGACCGGTGTCTCTCAGTCCCTCTCTCTCAGGGGTGATCTGTCCACAGACCGGTGTCTCTCAGTCCCGCTCTCTCAGGGGGAGTTCTGTACACTGACCGGTGCCTCTCAGTCCCTCTCTCTCAGGGGGAGATCTGTACACTGCCCGGTGTCTCTCAGTCCATCTCAAGGGCTGAGATGTACACACAGACCGATGTGTCTTCGTCCCTCTCTATTACGGGAGATCTCAACACAAGCCAGTGTCTGTCAGTCCATCTCTCTCAAAGTGAGATCTGTACACTGACCGGTGACTCTCAGTCCCTCTCTCTCAGGTGAGATCTGTACTCTGACCCGTGTCTCTCAGTCCCTCTCTCTCAGGGGGAGATCTGTACACTGACCGGTGTCTCTCAGTCCCTCTCTCTCAGGGGCAGATCTGTACACTGACCGGTGTCTCTCAGACCCTCTGTCTCAGGGGGAGATCTGCACAGTGACCGGTGTTTCCCAGTCCCGCTCTCTCAGGGGGAGATCTGTACACTGACCGGTGTCTCTCAGTCCCCCTCTCTCTCTGGGGGAGATCTGTACACTGACCAGTGCCTCTCAGTCCCTCTCTCTCAGGGGGAGATCTGTACACTGACGGGTGTCTCTCATTCACTCTCTCTCAGGGGGAGATCTGTACACTGATCGGTGTCTCTCAGATCCTCTCTCTCTGGGGGAGATCTGTACACTGATCGGTTTCTCTCAGTCACTCTCTCTCAGAGGGAGATCTGTACACTGACCGGTGTCTCCAGTCCCTCTCTCTCAGGGGGAGATCTGTAGACTGATCGGTGTCGCTCGGCCCTCTCTCTCAGGGGGAGATCTGTACACTGACCGTGTCTCTCAGACCTCTCTCTCTGGGGGAGATCTGTACACTTACCGGTGTCTGTCAGTCCCTCTCTCTCAGGGGGAGGTCTGAACACTGACCGGTACCTCTCCGTCCCTCTCTCTCAGGGGGACATCTGTACACTGACCGGTGTCTCTCAGTCCCTCTCTCTCAGGGGGAGATCTGTACACTTACCGGTGTCTCTCAGTCCCTCTCTCTCAGGGTGAGATCTGTACACTGACAAGTCTCTCCAGTCCAGCTCTCCAAAGGGAGGTTCTGTACACTGACCGGCGTCTCTCAGTCCCTCTCTCTCAGGGGGAGATCTGTACACTGACCGGTGTCTCTCAGTCCCTCTCTCTCAGGGGGGAGATCTGTACACTGACCGGTGTCTCTCAGTCCCTCTCTCTCAGGGGGAGATCTGTACACGGATCGGTGTCTCTCAGGGGAGATCTGTACACTGACCGGTGTCTCTCAGTCCCACTCTCTCAGGGGGAGGTCTGTACACTGACCGGTGTCTCTCAGTTCCTCTCTCTCAGGGGGAGGTCTGTACACTGACCGGTGCCTCTCAGTCCCTCACAAGCAGCGGGAGATCTGTACACTGACCGGTGTCTGTCAGTCCCTCTCTCTCAGGGGGAGATCTGTATACTGACCGGTGTCTCTCAGTCACTCTCTCTCAGCGGGAGATCTGTACACTGATCGGTGTCTCTCAGATCCTCTCTCTCTGGGGGAGATCTGTACACTGATCGGTTTCTCTCAGTCACTCTCTCTCAGACGGAGATCTGTACACTGACCGGTGTCTCCCAGTCCCTCTCTCTCAGGGGGAGATCTGTAGACTGACCGGTGTCTCTCGGCCCCTCTCTCTCAGGGGGAGATCTGTACACTGACCGGTGTCTCTCAGACCCTCTCTCTCTGGGGAGATCTGTACACTGACCGGTGTCTGTCAGTCCCTCTCTCTCAGGGGGAGGTCTGAACACTGACCGGTGTCTCTCAGTCCCTCTCTCTCTAGGGGGAGATCTGTATACTGACCGGTGTCTCTCAGTCCCACTCTCTCTGGGGGAGATCTGTACACTGACCGGTGTCTCTCAAGGGGAAATCTGTAAACTGACCGGTGTCTCTCAGACCCTCTCTCTCAGGGGGAGATCTGCACACTGACCGGTGTGTCTCAGTCCCTCTCTCTCAGGCAGAGATCTGTACACTGAACGGTGTCTGTCAGACCCTCTCTCACAGCTGGAGATCTGTACACTGTTCGGTGTATCTCAGGCCCTCTCTCTCAGGGGGAGATCTCTACACTGACCGGAGTTTCTCAGTCCATCTCTCTCAGGGGGAGATCTGTACACTGACCGGTGTCTCTCAGTCCCTCTCTCTCAGGTGGAGAGCTGTACTCTGACTGGTGACTCTCAGTCGCTCTCTCTCAGGGCGAGATCTGTACACTGATCGGTGTCTCTCAGTCCCTCTCTCTCAGACGGAGATCTGTACACTGACCGGTGTCTCTCAGTCCGACTCTCTCAGGGGGAGATCTGTACACTGACCAGTATCTGTCAGGCCCACGATCTCTGGGAGAGATCTGTACACAGACCGGTGTCTCTCAGTCCATCTCTAGGGCTGAGATGTACACACAGACCGATGTGTCTTCGTCCCTCTCTATTACGGGAGATCTCAACACAAGCCAGTGTCTCTCAGTCCCTCTCTCTCAGGGGCAGATCTGTACACTGACCGGTGTCTCTCAGTCACTCTCTCTCAGGGGGAGATCTTTATTCTGACCAGTGTCTTATAGTCCCTCTCTCTCAGGGGGAGATCTGGACACTGACCTGTGTCTCCCAGTCCCTCACTCTCAGGGGGAGATCTGTACACTGACCGGTGTCTCTCAGTCCCTCTCTCTCAGGGGGAGATCTGTACACTGACCGGTGTCTCTCAGTCCCTCTCTCTCAGGGGGTGATCTGTCCACAGACCGGTGTCTCTCAGTCCCGCTCTCTCAGGGGGAGTTCTGTACACTGACCGGTGCCACTCAGTCCCTCTCTCTCAGGGGGAGATCTGTACACTGCCCGGTGTCTCTCAGTCCATCTCAAGGGCTGAGATGTACACACAGACCGATGTGTCTTCGTCCCTCTCTATTACGGGAGATCTCAACACAAGCCAGTGTCTGTCAGTCCATCTCTCTCAAAGTGAGATCTGTACACTGACCGGTGACTCTCAGTCCCTCTCTCTCAGGGTGAGATGTGTACTCTGACCCGTGTCTCTCAGTCCCTCTCTCTCAGGGGGAGATCTGTACACTGACCGGTGTCTCTCAGTCCCTCTCTCTCAGGGGCAGATCTGTACACTGACCGGTGTCTCTCAGACCCTCTGTCTCAGGGGGAGATCTGCACAGTGACCGGTGTTTCCCAGTCCCGCTCTCTCAGGGGGAGATCTGTACACTGACCGGTGTCTCTCAGTCCCCCTCTCTCTCTGGGGGAGATCTGTACACTGACCAGTGCCTCTCAGTCCCTCTCTCTCAGGGGGAGATCTGTACACTGACGGGTGTCTCTCATTCACTCTCTCTCAGGGGGAGATCTGTACACTGATCGGTGTCTCTCAGATCCTCTCTCTCTGGGGGAGATCTGTACACTGATCGGTTTCTCTCAGTCACTCTCTCTCAGAGGGAGATCTGTACACTGACCGGTGTCTCCCAGTCCCTCTCTCTCAGGGGGAGATCTGTAGACTGATCGGTGTCGCTCGGCCCCTCTCTCTCAGGGGGAGATCTGTACACTGACCGGTGTCTCTCAGACCCTCTCTCTCTGGGGGAGATCTGTACACTTACCGGTGTCTGTCAGTCCCTCTCTCTCAGGGGGAGGTCTGAACACTGACCGGTACCTCTCCGTCCCTCTCTCTCAGGGGGACATCTGTACACTGACCGGTGTCTCTCAGTCCCTCTCTCTCAGGGGGAGATCTGTACACTTACCGGTGTCTCTCAGTCCCTCTCTCTCAGGGTGAGATCTGTACACTGACAAGTCTCTCCCAGTCCAGCTCTCCAAAGGGGAGTTCTGTACACTGACCGGCGTCTCTCAGTCCCTCTCTCTCAGGGGGAGATCTGTACACTGACCGGTGTCTCTCAGTCCCTCTCTCTCAGGGGGAGATCTGTACACTGACCGGTGTCTCTCAGTCCCTCTCTCTCAGGGGGAGATCTGTACACGGATCGGTGTCTCTCAGGGGGAGATCTGTACACTGACCGGTGTCTCTCAGTCCCTCTCTCTCAGGGGGAGGTCTGTACACTGACCGGTGTCTCTCAGTTCCTCTCTCTCAGGGGGAGGTCTGTACACTGACCGGTGCCTCTCAGTCCCTCACAAGCAGCGGGAGATCTGTACACTGACCGGTGTCTGTCAGTCCCTCTCTCTCAGGGGGAGATCTGTATACTGACCGGTGTCTCTCAGTCACTCTCTCTCAGCGGGAGATCTGTACACTGATCGGTGTCTCTCAGATCCTCTCTCTCTGGGGGAGATCTGTACACTGATCGGTTTCTCTCAGTCACTCTCTCTCAGACGGAGATCTGTACACTGACCGGTGTCTCCCAGTCCCTCTCTCTCAGGGGGAGATCTGTAGACTGACCGGTGTCTCTCGGCCCCTCTCTCTCAGGGGGAGATCTGTACACTGACCGGTGTCTCTCAGACCCTCTCTCTCTGGGGGAGATCTGTACACTGACCGGTGTCTGTCAGTCCCTCTCTCTCAGGGGGAGGTCTGAACACTGACCGGTGTCTCTCAGTCCCTCTCTCTCAGGGGGAGATCTGTATACTGACCGGTGTCTCTCAGTCCCACTCTCTCTGGGGGAGATCTGTACACTGACCGGTGTCTCTCAAGGGGAGATCTGTAAACTGACCGGTGTCTCTCAGACCCTCTCTCTCAGGGGGAGATCTGCACACTGACCGGTGTGTCTCAGTCCCTCTCTCTCAGGCAGAGATCTGTACACTGAACGGTGTCTGTCAGACCCTCTCTCACAGCTGGAGATCTGTACACTGTTCGGTGTATCTCAGGCCCTCTCTCTCAGGGGGAGATCTCTACACTGACCGGAGTTTCTCAGTCCATCTCTCTCAGGGGGAGATCTGTACACTGACCGGTGTCTCTCAGTCCCTCTCTCTCAGGGGGAGAGCTGTACTCTGACTGGTGACTCTCAGTCGCTCTCTCTCAGGGCGAGATCTGTACACTGATCGGTGTCTCTCAGTCCCTCTCTCTCAGACGGAGATCTGTACACTGACCGGTGTCTCTCAGTCCGTCTCTCTCAGGGGGAGATCTGTACACTGACCAGTATCTGTCAGGCCCACGATCTCTGGGAGAGATCTGTACACAGACCGGTGTCTCTCAGTCCATCTCTAGGGCTGAGATGTACACACAGACCGATGTGTCTTCGTCCCTCTCTATTACGGGAGATCTCAACACAAGCCAGTGTCTCTCAGTCCCTCTCTCTCAGGGGCAGATCTGTACACTGACCGGTGTCTCTCAGTCACTCTCTCTCAGGGGGAGATCTTTATTCTGACCAGTGTCTTATAGTCCCTCTCTCTCAGGGGGAGATCTGGACACTGACCTGTGTCTCCCAGTCCCTCACTCTCAGGGGGAGATCTGTACACTGACCGGTGTCTCTCAGTCCCTCTCTCTCAGGGGGAGATCTGTACACTGACCGGTGTCTCTCAGTCCCTCTCTCTCAGGGGGTGATCTGTCCACAGACCGGTGTCTCTCAGTCCCGCTCTCTCAGGGGGAGTTCTGTACACTGACCGGTGCCACTCAGTCCCTCTCTCTCAGGGGGAGATCTGTACACTGCCCGGTGTCTCTCAGTCCATCTCAAGGGCTGAGATGTACACACAGACCGATGTGTCTTCGTCCCTCTCTATTACGGGAGATCTCAACACAAGCCAGTGTCTGTCAGTCCATCTCTCTCAAAGTGAGATCTGTACACTGACCGGTGACTCTCAGTCCCTCTCTCTCAGGGTGAGATCTGTACTCTGACCCGTGTCTCTCAGTCCCTCTCTCTCAGGGGGAGATCTGTACACTGACCGGTGTCTCTCAGTCCCTCTCTCTCAGGGGCAGATCTGTACACTGACCGGTGTCTCTCAGACCCTCTGTCTCAGGGGGAGATCTGCACAGTGACCGGTGTTTCCCAGTCCCGCTCTCTCAGGGGGAGATCTGTACACTGACCGGTGTCTCTCAGTCCCCCTCTCTCTCTGGGGGAGATCTGTACACTGACCAGTGCCTCTCAGTCCCTCTCTCTCAGGGGGAGATCTGTACACTAACCGGTGTCTCTCAGTCCCTCTCTCTCAGGGGGAGGTCTGTACACTGACCGGTGTCTCTCAGTTCCTCTCTCTCAGGGGGAGGTCTGTACACTGACCGGTGCCTCTCAGTCCCTCACAAGCAGCGGGAGATCTGTACACTGACCGGTGTCTGTCAGTCCCTCTCTCTCAGGGGGAGATCTGTATACTGACCGGTGTCTCTCAGTCACTCTCTCTCAGCGGGAGATCTGTACACTGATCGGTGTCTCTCAGATCCTCTCTCTCTGGGGGAGATCTGTACACTGATCGGTTTCTCTCAGTCACTCTCTCTCAGACGGAGATCTGTACACTGACCGGTGTCTCCCAGTCCCTCTCTCTCAGGGGGAGATCTGTAGACTGACCGGTGTCTCTCGGCCCCTCTCTCTCAGGGGGAGATCTGTACACTGACCGGTGTCTCTCAGACCCTCTCTCTCTGGGGGAGATCTGTACACTGACCGGTGTCTGTCAGTCCCTCTCTCTCAGGGGGAGGTCTGAACACTGACCGGTGTCTCTCAGTCCCTCTCTCTCAGGGGGAGATCTGTATACTGACCGGTGTCTCTCAGTCCCACTCTCTCTGGGGGAGATCTGTACACTGACCGGTGTCTCTCAAGGGGAGATCTGTAAACTGACCGGTGTCTCTCAGACCCTCTCTCTCAGGGGGAGATCTGCACACTGACCGGTGTGTCTCAGTCCCTCTCTCTCAGGCAGAGATCTGTACACTGAACGGTGTCTGTCAGACCCTCTCTCACAGCTGGAGATCTGTACACTGTTCGGTGTATCTCAGGCCCTCTCTCTCAGGGGGAGATCTCTACACTGACCGGAGTTTCTCAGTCCATCTCTCTCAGGGGGAGATCTGTACACTGACCGGTGTCTCTCAGTCCCTCTCTCTCAGGGGGAGAGCTGTACTCTGACTGGTGACTCTCAGTCGCTCTCTCTCAGGGCGAGATCTGTACACTGATCGGTGTCTCTCAGTCCCTCTCTCTCAGACGGAGATCTGTACACTGACCGGTGTCTCTCAGTCCGTCTCTCTCAGGGGGAGATCTGTACACTGACCAGTATCTGTCAGGCCCACGATCTCTGGGAGAGATCTGTACACAGACCGGTGTCTCTCAGTCCATCTCTAGGGCTGAGATGTACACACAGACCGATGTGTCTTCGTCCCTCTCTATTACGGGAGATCTCAACACAAGCCAGTGTCTCTCAGTCCCTCTCTCTCAGGGGCAGATCTGTACACTGACCGGTGTCTCTCAGTCACTCTCTCTCAGGGGGAGATCTTTATTCTGACCAGTGTCTTATAGTCCCTCTCTCTCAGGGGGAGATCTGGACACTGACCTGTGTCTCCCAGTCCCTCACTCTCAGGGGGAGATCTGTACACTGACCGGTGTCTCTCAGTCCCTCTCTCTCAGGGGGAGATCTGTACACTGACCGGTGTCTCTCAGTCCCTCTCTCTCAGGGGGTGATCTGTCCACAGACCGGTGTCTCTCAGTCCCGCTCTCTCAGGGGGAGTTCTGTACACTGACCGGTGCCACTCAGTCCCTCTCTCTCAGGGGAGATCTGTACACTGCCCGGTGTCTCTCAGTCCATCTCAAGGGCTGAGATGTACACACAGACCGATGTGTCTTCGTCCCTCTCTATTACGGGAGATCTCAACACAAGCCAGTGTCTGTCAGTCCATCTCTCTCAAAGTGAGATCTGTACACTGACCGGTGACTCTCAGTCCCTCTCTCTCAGGGTGAGATCTGTACTCTGACCCGTGTCTCTCAGTCCCTCTCTCTCAGGGGGAGATCTGTACACTGACCGGTGTCTCTCAGTCCCTCTCTCTCAGGGGCAGATCTGTACACTGACCGGTGTCTCTCAGACCCTCTGTCTCAGGGGGAGATCTGCACAGTGACCGGTGTTTCCCAGTCCCGCTCTCTCAGGGGGAGATCTGTACACTGACCAGTGCCTCTCAGTCCCTCTCTCTCAGGGGGAGATCTGTACACTGACGGGTGTCTCTCATTCACTCTCTCTCAGGGGGAGATCTGTACACTGATCGGTGTCTCTCAGATCCTCTCTCTCTGGGGGAGATCTGTACACTGATCGGTTTCTCTCAGTCACTCTCTCTCAGAGGGAGATCTGTACACTGACCGGTGTCTCCCAGTCCCTCTCTCTCAGGGGGAGATCTGTAGACTGATCGGTGTCGCTCGGCCCCTCTCTCTCAGGGGGAGATTTGTACACTGACCGGTGTCTCTCAGACCCTCTCTCTCTGGGGGAGATCTGTACACTTACCGGTGTCTGTCAGTCCCTCTCTCTCAGGGGGAGGTCTGAACACTGACCGGTACCTCTCCGTCCCTCTCTCTCAGGGGGACATCTGTACACTGACCGGTGTCTCTCAGTCCCTCTCTCTCAGGGGGAGATCTGTACACTTACCGGTGTCTCTCAGTCCCTCTCTCTCAGGGTGAGATCTGTACACTGACAAGTCTCTCCCAGTCCAGCTCTCCAAAGGGGAGTTCTGTACACTGACCGGCGTCTCTCAGTCCCTCTCTCTCAGGGGGAGATCTGTACACTGACCGGTGTCTCTCAGTCCCTCTCTCTCAGGGGGAGATCTGTACACTGACCGGTGTCTCTCAGTCCCTCTCTCTCAGGGGGAGATCTGTACACGGATCGGTGTCTCTCAGGGGGAGATCTGTACACTGACCGGTGTCTCTCAGTCCCTCTCTCTCAGGGGGAGGTCTGTACACTGACCGGTGTCTCTCAGTTCCTCTCTCTCAGGGGGAGGTCTGTACACTGACCGGTGCCTCTCAGTCCCTCACAGGCAGCGGGAGATCTGTACACTGACCGGTGTCTGTCAGTCCCTCTCTCTCAGGGGGAGATCTGTATACTGACCGGTGTCTCTCAGTCACTCTCTCTCAGCGGGAGATCTGTACACTGATCGGTGTCTCTCAGATCCTCTCACTCTGGGGGAGATCTGTACACTGATCGGTTTCTCTCAGTCACTCTCTCTCAGACGGAGATCTGTACACTGACCGGTGTCTCCCAGTCCCTCTCTCTCAGGGGGAGATCTGTAGACTGACCGGTGTCTCTCGGCCCCTCTCTCTCAGGGGGAGATCTGTACACTGACCGGTGTCTCTCAGACCCTCTCTCTCTGGGGGAGATCTGTACACTGACCGGTGTCTGTCAGTCCCTCTCTCTCAGGGGGAGGTCTGAACACTGACCGGTGTCTCTCAGTCCCTCTCTCTCAGGGGGAGATCTGTACACTGACCGGTGTCTCTCAAGGGGAGATCTGTAAACTGACCGGTGTCTCTCAGACCCTCTCTCTCAGGGGGAGATCTGCACACTGACCGGTGTGTCTCAGTCCCTCTCTCTCAGGCAGAGATCTGTACACTGAACGGTGTCTGTCAGACCCTCTCTCACAGCTGGAGATCTGTACACTGTTCGGTGTATCTCAGGCCCTCTCTCTCAGGGGGAGATCTCTACACTGACCGGAGTTTCTCAGTCCATCTCTCTCAGGGGGAGATCTGTACACTGACCGGTGTCTCTCAGTCCCTCTCTCTCAGGGGGAGAGCTGTACTCTGACTGGTGACTCTCAGTCGCTCTCTCTCAGGGCGAGATCTGTACACTGATCGGTGTCTCTCAGTCCCTCTCTCTCAGGGGGAGATCTGTACTCTGACTGGTGACTCTCAGTCGCTCTCTCTCAGGGGGAGATCTGTACACTGATCGGTGTCTCTCAGATCCTCTCTCTCTGGGGGAGATCTGTACACTGATCGGTTTCTCTCAGTCACTCTCTCTCAGAGGGAGATGTGTACACTGACCGGTGTCTCCCAGTCCCTCTCTCTCAGGGGGAGATTTGTACACTGACCGGTGTCTCCCAGTCCCTCTCTTTCAGGGGGAGATCTGTACACTGACCGGTGTCTCTCAGTCCCTCACTCTCAGGGTGAGATCTGTACACTGACAAGTCTCTCCCAGTCCAGCTCTCCAAAGGGGAGTTCTGTACACTGACCGGTGTCTCTCAGTCCCTCTCTCTCAGGGGGAGATCTCTACATTGACCGGTGTCTCTCAGTCCCTCTCTCTCAGGGGGAGATCTGTACTCTGACTGGTGACTCTCAGTCGCCCTCTCTCAGGGGGAGATCTGTACACTGACCGGTGTCTCTCAGTCCCTCTCTCTCAGGGGGAGATCTGTACACTGATCGGTGTCTCTCAGATCCTCTCTCTCTGGGGGAGATCTGTACACTGATCGGTTTCTCTCAGTCACTCTCTCTCAGAGGGAGATGTGTACACTGACCGGTGTCTAGCAGTCCCTCTCTCTCAGGGGGAGATCTGTACACTCACCAGTGTCTCTCAGACCCTCTCTCTCAGGGGGAGGTCTGTACACTGACCGGTGCCTCTCAGTCCCTCACTAGCAGCGGGAGATCTGTACACTGACCGGTGTCTCTCAGTCCCTCTCTCTCAGGGGGAGATCTGTACACTGATCGGTGTCTCTCAGATCCTCTCTCTCTGGGGGAGAGCTGTACACTGATCGGTTTCTCTCAGTCACTCTCTCTCAGAGGGAGATCTGTACACTGACCGGTGTCTCCCAGTCCCTCTCTCTCAGGGAGAGATCTGTAGACTGACCGGTGTCTCTCGGCCCCTCTCTCTCAGGGGGAGATCTGTACACTGACCGGTGTCTCTCTGACCCTCTCTCTCTGGGGGAGATCTGTACACTGACCGGTGTCTGTCAGTCCCTCTCTCTCAGGGGGAGGTCTGAACACTGACCGGTGCCTCTCAGTCCCTCTCTCTCAGGGGGAGATCTGTACACTGACTGGTGTCTCTCAGTCACTCTCTCTCAGGGGGAGATCTGTACACTGATCGGTGTCTCTCAGATCCTCTCTCTCTGGGGGAGAACTGTACACTGACCGGTGTCTCTCAGTCCCTCTCTCTCAGGGGGAGATCTCTACACTGACCGGAGTTTCTCAGTCCATCTCTCTCAGAGGGAAATCTGTACACTGACCGATGTCTCTCAGGCCCTCTCTCTCAGGGTGAGATCTGTGCACTGACAAGTCTCTCCCAGTTCAGCTCTCCAAAGGGGAGTTCTGTACACTGACCGGTGGCTCTCAGTCCCTCTCTCTCAGGGGGAGATCTGTACTCTGACTGGTGACTCTCAGTCGCTCTCTCTCAGGGGGAGATCTGTACACTGATCGGTGTCTCTCAGATCCTCTCTCTCTGGGGGAGATTTGTACACTAACCGGTGTCTCCCAGTCCCTCTCTCTCAGGGGGAGATCTGTACACTGACCGGTGTCTCCCAGTCCCTCACTAGCAGCGGGAGATCTGTACACCGACCGGTGTCTGTCAGTCCCTCTCTCTCAGGGGGAGATCTGTACACTGACCGGTGTCTCTCAGTCCCTCTCTCTCAGGGGGAGATCTGCACACTGACCGGTGTCTCTCAGTCCCTCTCTCTCAGGGGAGATCTGTACACTGACCGGTGTCTCTCAAGGGGAGATCTGTAAACTGACCGGTGTCTCTCAGACCCTCTCTCTCAGGGGGAGATCTGCACACTGACCGGTGTCTCTCAGTCCCTCTCTCTCAGGCAGAGATCTGTACACTGAACGGTGTTCGTCAGACCCTCTCTCACAGCTGGAGATCTGTACACTGTTCGGTGTATCTCAGTCCTCTCTCTCAGGGGGAGATCTCTACACTGACCGGAGTTTCTCAGTCCATCTCTCTCAGGGGGAGATCTGTACACTGACCGATGTCTCTCAGTCCCTCTCTCTCAGGGGGAGATCTGTACTCTGACTGGTGACTCTCAGTCGCTCCCTCTCAGGGGGGAGATCTGTACACTGATCGGTGTCTCTCAGATCCTCTCTCTCTGGGGGAGATCTGTACACTGATCGGTTTCTCTCAGTCACTCTCTCTCAGAGGGAGATGTGTACACTGACCGGTGTCTCCCAGTCCCTCTCTCTCAGGGGGAGATTTGTACACTGACCGGTGTCTCTCAGATCCTCTCTCTCTGGGGGAGAACTGTACACTGACCGGTGTCTCTCAGTCCCTCTCTCTCAGGGGGAGATCTCTACACTGACCGGAGTTTCTCAGTCCATCTCTCTCAGGGGGAAATCTGTACACTGACCGATGTCTCTCAGGCCCTCTCTCTCAGGGTGAGATCTGTACACTGACAAGTCTCTCCCAGTCCAGCTCTCCAAAGGGGAGTTCTGTACACTGACCGGTGGCTCTCAGTCCCTCTCTCTCAGGGGGAGATCTGTACTCTGACTGGTGACTCTCAGTCGCTCTCTCTCAGGGGGAGATCTGTACACTGATCGGTGTCTCTCAGATCCTCTCTCTCTGGGGGAGATCTGTACACTAACCGGTGTCTCCCAGTCCCTCTCTCTCAGGGGGAGATCTGTACACTGACCGGTGTCTCCCAGTCCCTCTCTCTCAGGGGGAGATCTGTAGACTGACCGGTGTCTCTCGGCCCCTCTCTCTCAGGGGGAGATCTGTACACTGACCGGTGGTCTCTCAGACCTTCTCTCTCAGGGGGAGGTCTGTACAGAGACCGGTGGCTCTCAGTCCCTCACTAGCAGCGGGAGATCTGTACACTGACCGGTGTCTGTCAGTCCCTCTCTCTCAGGGGGAGATCTGTACACTGACCGGTGTCTCTCAGTCCCTCTCTCTCAGGGGGAGATCTGCACACTGACCGGTGTCTCTCAGTCCCTCTCTCTCAGGGGGAGATCTGTACACTGACCGGTGTCTCTCAGTCCCTTTCTCTCAGGGGGCGATCTGCACACTGACTGGTGTCTCTCAGTCCCTCTCTCTCAGGGGCAGATCTGTACACTGACCGGTGTCTCTCAACCTCTCTCTCTCAGGGGGAGATCTGTACACTGCCCGGTGTCTCTCAGTCCATCTCTCTCAGGGGGAGATCTGTACACTGACCGGTGTCTCTCAGTCACTGTCTCTCAGGGGGAGATCTGTATACTGACCAGTGTCTTCCAGTCCCTCTCTCTCAGGCGGAGATCTGCACCCTGACCGGTGTCTCCCAGTCCCTCACTCTCAGGGGGAGAACTGTACACTGACCAGTGTCTCTCAGTCCCCTCTCTCTCAGGGGGAGATCTGTACACTGACCGGTGTCTCTCAGTCCCTCTCTCTCAGGGCAGAGATCTGTACACAGACCGGTGTCTCTCAGTCCCGCTCTCTCAGGGGGAGATCTATACACTGACCGGTGTCTCGCAGTCCCTCTCTCTCAGGGGGAGATCTATACACTGCCCAGTGTCTCTCAGTCCATCTCTAGGGCTGAGATGTACACACAGACCGATGTGTCTTCGTCCCTCTCTATTACGGGAGATCTCAACACAAGCCAGTGTCTCTCAGACCCCCTCTCTCAAAGTGAGATCTGTACACTGACCGGTGTCTCCCAGTAACTCTCTCTCAGGGCAAGATCTGTACACCGACTGGTGTCTCTCAGTCCCTCTCTCTCAGGGGGAGATCTGTACACTGACCAGTGTCTCTCAGTCACTCTCTCTCAGGGGGAGATCTGTACACTGACCGGTGTCTCTCAGTCCCACTCTCTCAGGGGGAGATCTGTACACTGACCGGTGTCTCTCAGACCCTCTCTCTCAGGGGGAGGTCTGAACACTGACCGGTGCCTCTCAGTCCCTCTCTCTCAGGGGGACATCTGTACACTGACCGGTGTCTCTCATTCCCTCTCTCTCAGGGGGAGATCTGTATACTGACCGGTGTCTCTCAGTCCCACTCTCTCAGGGGGAGATCTGTGCACTGACCGGTGTCTCTCAAGGGGAGATCTGTAAACTGACCGGTGTCTCTCAGACCCTCTCTCTCAGGGGGAGATCTGCACCCTGACCCGTGTCCCTCAGTCCATCTCTCTCAGGCAGAGATCTGAACACTGAACGGTGTCTGTCAGACCCTCTCTCACAGCTGGAGATCTGTACACTGACCGGTGTCTCTCAGTCCCTCTCTCTCAGGGGGAGATCTGTACACTGACCGATGTCTCTCAGTCCCTCTCTCTCAGGGGGAGATCTGTACTCTGACTGGTGACTCTCAGTCGCTCTCTCTCAGGGGGAGATCTGTACACTGATCGGTGTCTCTCAGATCCTCTCTCTCTGGGGGAGATCTGTACACTGATCGGTTTTCTCTCAGTCACTCTCTCTCAGAGGGAGATGTGTACACTGACCGGTGTCTCCCAGTCCCTCTCTCTCAGGGGGAGATGTGTACACTGACCGGTGTCTCCCAGTCCCTCTCTCTCAGGGGGAGATCTGTAGACTGACCGGTGTCTCTCGGCCCCTCTCTCTCTGGGGGAGATCTGTACACTGACCGGTGCCTGTCAGTCCCTCTCTCTCAGGGGAAGATCTGTATACTGACCGGTGTCTCTCAGTCCATCTCTCTCAGGCAGAGATCTGTACACTGACCGGTGTCTCTCAGTCACTCTCTCTCAGAGGGAGATCTGCACACTGACCGGTGTCTCTCAGTCCCGCTCTCTCAGGGGGAGATCTGCACACTGACTGGTGTCTCTCAGTCCCTCTCTCTCAGGGGGAGATCTGTACACAGACCGGTGTCTCTCAGTCCCGCTCTCTCAGGGGGAGATCTATACACTGACCGGTGTCTCTCAGTCCCTCTCTCTCAGGGGGAGATCTGTACACTGACCGGTGTCTCTCAGTCCCTCTCTCTCTAGGGGAGATCTGTACACTGACTGGTGTCTATCAGTCACTCTCTCTCAGGGGGATATCTGTACACTGATCGGTGTCTCTCAGATCCTCTCTCTCTGGGGGAGATCTGTACACTGATCGGTTTCTCTCAGTCACTCTCTCTCAGAGGGAGATCTGTAGACTGACCGGTGTCTCTCAGACCCTCTCTCTCTGGGGGAGATCTGTACACTGACCGGCATCTCTCAGTCACTCTCGCTCAGCGGGAGATCTGTACACTGACTGGTGTCTCTGAATCACTCTCTCTCTGGGGGAGATCTCTACACAGACTGGTGTCTCTCACTCCATCTCTAGGGGTCAGACGTATACACAGACCAGTGTCTCTCCGTCCCTATCTCTCATGGGGAGATCTACGCACTGACTGGTGTCTCCCAGTTCCTCCCTCTCAGGGAGAGATCTGTACACTGACCGGTGTCTCTCAGTCCCTCTCTCTCAGGGAGAGAACTGTACACTGACCGGTGTCTCTAAGTCCCTCTCTCTCAGGAGGAGATCTGTACACTGACCAGTGTCTCACAGTCCTTCTCTCCCAAGGGACATTTGTACACTGACCGGATTCTCCCAGTCCCTCTCTCTCAGGGGGTGATGTGTACACAGAACGGTGTCTCTGGGTCCAACATTCTCGGGGAGAGATCTATACACTGACCGGTGTCTCTGAATCACCCTCTGTCTGGGGGACATCTGCACACGGACTGGTGTCTCTCATTCCATCTCTAGGGGTAAGATGTATACACAGACCAGTGTCTCTCCGTCCCTCTCTCTCAGGGGAAGATCTATGCACTGACCGATGTGTCCCCATCCCTCCCTCTCAGGGGGAGATCTGAGAACTGACCGGTGTCTCTCAGTCCCTCTCTCTCAGGGGGAGATCTGTACACTGACCGATCTCTCTCAGTCCCTCTCTCTCAGGGGGAGATCTGTACACTGACCGGTGTCTCTCAGTCCCTCTCTCTCAGGGGGAGATCTGTACACTGATCGGTGTCTCTCAGATCCTCTCTCTCTGGGGGAGATCTGTACACTGATCGGTTTCTGTCAGTCACTCACTCTCAGAGGGAGATCTGTACACTGACCGGTGTCTCCCAGTCCCTCTCTCTCAGGGGGAGATCTGTAGACTGACCGGTGTCTCTCGGCCCCTCTCTCTCAGGGGGAGATCTGTACACTGACCGGTGTCTCTCAGACCCTCTCTCTCTGGGGGAGATCTGTACACTGACCGGTGTCTGTCAGTCCCTCTCTCTCAGGGGGAGGTCTGAACACTGACCGGTGCCTCTCAGTCCCTCTCTCTCAGGGGGAAATCTGTACACTGACCGATGTCTCTCAGGCCCTCTCTCTCAGGGTGAGATCTGTACACTGACAAGTCTCTCCCAGTCCAGCTCTCCAAAGGGGAGTTCTGTACACTGACCGGTGGCTCTCAGTCCCTCTCTCTCAGGGGGAGATCTGTACTCTGACTGGTGACTCTCAGTCTCTCTCTCTCAGGGGGAGATCTGTACACTGATCGGTGTCTCTCAGATCCTCTCTCTCTGGGGGAGATCTGTACACTGACCGGTGTCTCCCAGTCCCTCTCTCTCAGGGGGAGATCTGTACACTGACCGGTGTCTCCCAGTCCCTCTCTCTCAGGGGGAGATCTGTAGACTGACCGGTGTCTCTCGGCCCCTCTCTCTCAGGGGGAGATCTGTACACTGACCGGTGTCTCTCAGACCTTCTCTCTCAGGGGGAGGTCTGTACAGAGACCGGTGCCTCTCAGTCCCTCACTAGCAGCGGGAGATCTGTACACTGACCGGTGTCTGTCAGTCCCTCTCTCTCAGGGGGAGATCTGTACATTGACCGGTGTCTCTCAGTCCCTCTCTCTCAGGGGGAGATCTGCACACTGACCGGTGTCTCTCAGTCCCTCTGTCTCAGGGGGAGATCTGTACACTGATCGGTGTCTCTCAGGGGGAGATCTGTATACTGACCGGTGTCTCTCAGTCCCTCTCTCTCAGGGGGAGGTCTGTACACTGACCGGTGTCTCTCAGTTCCTCTCTCTCAGGGGGAGGTCTGTACACTGACCGGTGCCTCTCAGTCCCTCACTAGCAGCGGGAGATCTGTACACTGACCGGTGTCTGTCAGTCCCTCTCTCTCAGGGGGAGATCTGTATTCTGACCGGTGTCTCTCAGTCCATCTCTCTCAGGCAGAGATCTGTACACTGACCGGTGTCTCTCAGTCCCTCTCTCTCAGGGGGAGATCTGTACACTGACCGGAGTCTCTCAGTCACTCTCTCTCAGGGGGAGATCTGTATACTGATCGGTGTCTCTCAGATCCTCTCTCTCTGGGGGAGATCTGTACACTGATCGGTTTCTCTCAGTCACTCTCTCTCAGAGGGAGATCTGTACACTGACCGGTGTCTCCCAGTCCCTCTCTCTCAGGGGGAGATCTGTAGACTGACCGGTGTCTCTCGGCCTCTCTCTCTCAGGGGGAGATCTGTACACTGACCGGTGTCCTCTCAGACCCTCTCTCTCAGGGGGAGGTCTGAACACTGACCGGTGCCTCTCAGTCCCTCTCTCTCAGGGGGACATCTGTACACTGACCGGTGTCTCTCAGTCCCTCTCTCTCAGGGGGAGATCTGTATACTGACCGGTGTCTCTCAGTCCCACTCTCTCAGGGGGAGATCTGTACACTGACCGGTGTCTCTCAAGGGGAGATCTGTAAACTGACCTGTGTCTCTCAGACCCTCTCTCTCAGGCAGAGATCTCAACAGTGAACGGTGTCTGTCAGACCCTCTCTCACAGCTGGAGATCTGTACACTGACCGGTGTCTCTCAGTCCCTCTCTCTCAGGGGGAGATCTGTACACTGACCGGTGTCTCCAGTCCCTCTCTCTCAGGGGGAGATCTGTACACTGACCGGTGTCTCCCAGTCCCTCTCTCTCAGGGGGAGATCTGTATACTGACCGGTGCCTGTCAGTCCCTCTCTCTCAGGGGGAGATCTGTACACGGACTGGTGTCTCTCATTCCATCTCTAGGGGTAAGATGTATACACAGACCAGTGTCTCTCCGTCCCTCTCTCTCAGGGGAAGTTCTATGCACTGACCGATGTGTCCCACCCCTCCCCTCTCAGGGGGAGATCTGAGAACTGAACGGTGTCTGTCAGACCCTCTCTCACAGCTGGAGATCTGTACACTGACCGGTGTCTCTCAGTCCCTCTCTCTCAGGGGGAGATCTGTACACTGACCGATGTCTCTCAGTCCCTCTCTCTCAGGGGGAGATCTGTACTCTGACTGGTGACTCTCAGTCGCTCTCTCTCAGGGGGAGATCTGTACACCGATCGGTGTCTCTCAGATCCTCTCTCTCTGGGGCAGATCTGTACACTGATCGGTTTCTCTCAGTCACTCTCTCTCAGAGGGAGATGTGTACACTGACCGGTGTCTCCCAGTCCCTCTCTCTCAGGGGGGAGATGTGTACACTGACCGGTGTCTCCCAGTCCCTCTCTCTCAGGGGGAGATCTGTAGACTGACCGGTGTCTCTCGGCCCCTCTCTCTCTGGGGGAGATCTGTACACTGACCGGTGCCTGTCAGTCCCTCTCTCTGAGGGGAAGATCTGTATACTGACCGGTGTCTCTCAGTCCA
>NW_027275890.1:0-48606 GCF_030028105.1 Mobula birostris
CGGGTCTAACCGTTACTTCACCCTCATCTTCCCCGGGTCTGACTGTCACTTCACCCTCCCCTTCCCCGGGTCACACCGTCACTTCACGCTCCTTTTCCCTTGGTCTCACCATCACCTCACCCTCCCCTTTCCCGGATCTCACCATCACTTCACCCTCCACTTCCCCGGGGTCTCACGGTCACTTCACTCTCACATTCCCGTTGTCTCTCCGTCACTTCACCCTCCACTTCCTCGGGTCTCACCGTCACTTCGCCCTCCCCTTCCCCGGGTCTCACCGTCACTTCTCCCTCCCCTTCCCCGGGTCAGACCGTCACTTCACCCTCCCATTCCCGAGGTCTGACTGTCACTTCACCCTCCCCTTCCCCGGGTCACACCGTCACTTCACCATCTCCTTCTCCGGGTTTCATCGTCACTTCACCCTCCCCTTCCCCGGGTCACACCGTCACTTCACCCTCCCTTTCCCCGAGTCTGACCGTCACTTCACCCTCCCATTCCCGGGAAACACCGTCACTTCACACTCCCCTTCCCCGGGTCTCACCGTCACTTCACGCTCCCCTTCCCCGGGTCTCACCGTCACTTCACCCTCCCCTTCCCCGGGTCCCACAGTCACTTCACCCTCCACTTCTCCGGGTCTCACCATCACTTCACCGTCCCTTTCCCCGGGTCTCACAGTCACTTCACCCTCCCATTCCCCGGGTCACACATTCACTTCACCCTCCCCTTCCCCGGGTCTAACCGTCAATTCACCCTCACCTTCCCCGGGTCTGACTGTCACTTCACCCTCCCCTTCCCCAGTTCACACCGTCACTTCACGCTCCTTTTCCCTTGGTCTCACCATCACCTCACCCTCCCCTTCCCCGGATCTCACCATCACTTCACCCTCCACTTCCCCGGGTCTCACGGTCACTTCACTCTCACATTCCCCTTGTCTCTCCGTCACTTCACCCTCCCATTCCTCGGGTCTCACAGTCACATCACCCTCCCCTTCCCCGGGTTTCACAGTCACTTCACCCTCCCCTTCCCCGGATCTCACCGTCACTTCACCCTCCCACTTCCCCGGATCTCAACATCACTTCTTCCTCCCTTTCCCTGGGTCTCACCGTTACGTCACCCACCCCTTCCCCAGGTCTCACCATTACTGCACACTCCCCATCCCCGGTTTTCACAGTCACTTCACCATCCCCTTCCCCACGTCTCACCGTCACCTCACCTTCCATTTCCCGGATCTCACTGTCACTTTGCCCTCCTGGTCCCCCGGTCTCACTGTAACTTCACCCTACCGGTCCCCGAGTCTGAACGTCACTTAACCCTCCCATTACCCTGGAAACACCATCACTTCACACTCCCCTTCCCCGGGTCTCACCGTCACTTCACGCTCCCTTTCCCCGGGACTCACAGTTACTTCATCCTCCCTTTCCCCGGGACTCACAGTCACTTCACCCTCCCCTTCCCCGGGGTCTCACCATCACTTCACCCTCCACTTCCTCGGGTCTCACCGTCACTTCGCCCTCCCCTTCCCCGGGTCTCACAGTCACTTCTCCCTCCCCTTCCCCGGGTCTCACAGTCACTTCACCGTCCCCTTCCCCGGGTCTCACCGTCACTTCACCCTCCCCTTCCCCGGGGCAGACCGTCACTTCACCATCTCCTTCTCCGGGTTTCATCGTCACTTCAGCCTCCCCTTCCCCGGGTCTGACTGTCACTTCACCCTCCCATTCCCGAGGTCTGACTGTCACTTCACCCTCCCCTTCCCTGGGTCGCACCGTCACTTCACCCTCCCTTTCCCCGAGTCTGAACGTCACTTCTCCCTCCCATTCCCCGGGAAACACCATCACTTCACACTCACCTTCCCCGGGTCTCACCGTCACTTCACGCTCCCCTTCCCCAGGTCTCACCGTCACTTCCCCCCTCCACTTCCCCGGGTCTCACCGTCACTTCACCCTCCACTTCCCCGGATCTCAACATCACCTCATCCTCCCTTTCCCCGGGTCTCACCGTTACGTCACCCACCCCTTCCCCGGGTCTCACCATTACTTCACACTCCCCACCCACGGTTTTCACAGTCACTTCACCATCCCCTTCCCCACGTCTCACCGTCACCTCACCCTTCCCTTTCCCGGAACTCACTGTCACTTCGCCATCCCCTTCCCCGTGTCTCACTGTCACTTTGCCCTCCTGGTCCCACGTGTCTCACTGTAACTTCACCCTACCGGTCCCCGGGTCTGAACGTCACTTCACCCTCCCATTCCCCGGGAAATACCGTCACTTCACCCTCCCCTTCCCCGGGTCTCACCATCACTTCACACTCCCCTTCCCCGGGTCTCACCGTCACTTCACGCTCCCTTTCCCCGGGACTCACAGTCACTTCACCCTCCCTTTCCCCGGGTCTCACCGTCACTTCGCCCTCCCCTTCCCCGGGTATCACAGTCACTTCTCCCTCCCCTTCCCCGGGTCTCACAGTCACTTCACCGTCCCCTTCCCCGGGTCTCACCGTCACTTCACCCTCCGATTCCCCTGGTCTTACAGTCACTTCACCCTCCCCTTCCCCGGGTCAGACCGTCACTTCACCATCTCCTTCTCCGGGTTTCATCGTCACTTCACCCTCCCCTTCCCCGGGTCTGACTGTCACTGCACCCACCCCTTCCCGAGGTCTGACTGTCACTTCACCCTCCCTTTCCCCGAGTCTGAACGTCACTTCACCCTCCCATTCCCCGGGAAACACCATCACTTCACACTCACCTTCCCCGGGTCTCACCGTCACTTCACGCTCCCCTTCCCCAGGTCTCACCGTCACTTCACCCTCCACTTCCCCGGGTCTCACCGTCACTTCACCCTCCACTTCCCCGGATCTCAACATCACCTCATCCTCCCTTTCCCCGGGTCTCACCGTTACGTCACCCACCCCTTCCCCGGGTCTCACCATTACTTCATACTCCCCATCCCCGGTTTTCACAGTCACTTCACCATCCCCTTCCCCACGTCTCACCGTCACCTCACCCTTCCCTTTCCTGGATCTCACTGTCACTTCGCCCTCCCCATCCCCGGGTCTCACTGTCACTTCGCCCTCCCGGTCCCCGTGTCTCACTGTAACTTCACCCTACCGGTCCCCGGGTCTGAACGTCACGTCACCCTCCCATTCCCCGGGAAACACCGTCACTTCAAACTCCCCTTCCCGGGAAACACCATCACATCACACTCACCTTCCCCGGGTCTCACCGTCACTTCACGCTCCCCTTCCCCAGGTCTCACCGTCACTTCTCTCTCCCCTTCCCCGGTTCTCACCATCACTTCACCCTCCTCTTCCCCGGGTCTCACAGTCACTTCACCCTCCCCTTCCCCGGGTATCACAGTCACTTCACCCTCCTCTTGCCCGGGTCTCACAGTCACTTCACCCTCCACTTCCCCGGGTTACACGGTCACTTCACCCTACCCTTCCCCGGTCACACAGTCACTTCACCTTCCCCTTCTGCGGGTCTCACCATCACTTCACACTCCTTTCACCGGGTCTCACAGTCACTTCACCCTCCCATTCCCCCGGTCACACATTCACTTCACCCTCCCCTTCCCCGGGGTCTAACCGTCACATCGTCCTCCGCTTCCCCGGGTCTCACAGTCACTTCTCCCTCCCCTTCCCCGGGTCTCACAGTCACTTCACCCTCCCCTTCCCCGGGTCACACCGTCACTTCCCCCTCCCCTTCCCGGTTCTCAGCATCACTTCACCCTCCCCTTCCCCGGGTCTCACCGTCACTTCACGCTCCCTTTCCCCGGGACTCACAGTCACTTCACCTCCCTTTCCCCGGGTCTCACCGTCACTTCGCCCTCCCCTTCCCCGGGTATCACAGTCACTTCTCCCTCCCCTTCCCCGGGTCTCACAGTCACTTCACCGTCCCCTTCCCCGGGTCTCACCGTCACTTCACCCTCCGATTCCCCTGGTCTTACAGTCACTTCACCCTCCCCTTCCCCGGGTCAGACCGTCACTTCACCATCTCCTTCTCCGGGTTTCATCGTCACTTCACCCTCCCCTTCCCCGCGTCTGACTGTCACTGCACCCCACCCCTTCCCGAGGTCTGACTGTCACTTCACCCTCCCCTTTCCCGGGTCACACCGTCACTTCACCCTCCCTTTCCCCCGAGTCTGAACGTCACTTCACCCTCCCATTCCCCGGGAAACACCATCACTTCACACTCACCTTCCCCGGGTCTCACCGTCACTTCACGCTCCCCCTTCCCCAGGTCTCACCGTCACTTCACCCTCCACTTCCCCGGGTCTCACCGTCACTTCACCCTCCACTTCCCCGGATCTCAACATCACCTCATCCTCCCTTTCCCCGGGTCTCACCGTTACGTCACCCACCCCTTCCCCGGGTCTCACCATTACTTCATACTCCCCATCCCCGGTTTTCACAGTCACTTCACCATCCCCTTCCCCACGTCTCACCGTCACCTCACCCTTCCCTTTCCTGGATCTCACTGTCACTTCGCCCTCCCCATCCCCGGGTCTCACTGTCACTTCGCCCTCCCGGTCCCCGTGTCTCACTGTAACTTCACCCTACCGGTCCCCGGGTCTGAACGTCACTTCACCCTCCCATTCCCCGGGAAACACCGTCACTTCAAACTCCCCTTCCCCGGGAAACACCATCACATCACACTCACCTTCCCCGGGTCTCACCGTCACTTCACGCTCCCCTTCCCCAGGTCTCACCGTCACTTCTCTCTCCCCTTCCCCGGTTCTCACCATCACTTCACCCTCCTCTTCCCCGGGTCTCACAGTCACTTCACCCTCCCCTTCCCCGGGTATCACAGTCACTTCACCCTCCTCTTGCCCGGGTCTCACAGTCACTTCACCCTCCACTTCCCCGGGTTACACGGTCACTTCACCCTACCCTTCCCCGGGTCACACAGTCACTTCACCTTCCCCTTCTGCGGGTCTCACCATCACTTCACACTCCCTTTCACCGGGTCTCACAGTCACTTCACCCTCCCATTCCCCCGGTCACACATTCATTTCACCCTCCCCTTCCCCGGGGTCTAACCGTCACATCGTCCTCCGCTTCCCCGGGTCTCACAGTCACTTCTCCCTCCCCTTCCCCGGGTCTCACAGTCACTTCACCCTCCCCTTCCCCGGGTCACACCGTCACTTCCCCCTCCCCTTCCCCGGTTCTCAGCATCACTTCACCCTCCCCTTCCCCGGGTCTCACAGTCATTTCACTCTCCCATTCCCCTGGTCACACCCTCACTTCACCCTCCCCTTCCCCATATCTAACCGTCACTTCACCCTAACATTCCCCGGGTCTCACAGTCACTTCACCCTGCCCTTCCCCGGGTCTGACAGTCACTTCACCCTCCCGGTCCCCGGGTCACGCCGTCACTTCACCTTCCCCTTCCCTGGGTCTCACCATCACTTCACCCTCACCTTTTCTGGTTCTCACAGTCACTTCACCCTCCCCTTCCCCAGGTTTCACGGTCACTTCACCCTACCCTTCCCAGAGTCACACCGTCACTTCACCCTCCACTTCTCCGGGTCTCACCGTCACTTAACCCTCCGCTTCCCCGGTTCTGACCGTCACTTCACCCTCCCCTTCCTTGGGTTTCACCGTCACTTCACCCTCCCATTCCCCGCGAAACACCGTGACTTCACACTCCCCTTCCCCGGGTTTCACCGTCACTTCACTCACCCTTTCCCTGGGTCTCACAGTTACTTCATCCGCCCCTTCCCCGGGTCTCACAGTCACTTCACCCTCCCCTTCCCCGGGACGGATAGTCACTTCACCCTCCCGGTCCCCGGGTCACACCGTCACTTCACCCTCCCCTTCTCAGGGTCATACAGTCACATTACCCTCCCCTTCCCCAGGTCTCACCGTCTCTTAACCCTCCCCTTCGCCGGGTCTCACCGTCACTTCACCCTCACCTTCTCCGGGTCACACCGTCACTTCACCATCACCTTCTCCGGGTTTCATCGTCACTTCACCCTCCCCTTCCCCGGGTCTGACTGTCACTTCACCCACCCCTTCCCGAGGTCTGACAGTCACTTCACCCTCCCCTTTCCCGGGTCACGCCGTCACTTCACCTTCCCCTTCCCTGGGTCTCACCATCACTTCACCCTCACCTTCTCTGGTTCTCACAGTCACTTCACCCTCCCCTTCCCCGGGTTTCACGGTCACTTCACCCTACCCTTCCCAGAGTCACACCGTCACTTCACCCTCCACTTCTTCGGGTCTCACCGTCACTTAACCCTCCGCTTCCCCGGTTCTGACCGTCACTTCACCCTCCCCTTCCTTGGGTTTCACCGTCACTTCACCCTCCCATTCCCCGCGAAACACCGTGACTTCACTCTCCCATTCCCCGGGAAACACCATCACATCACACTCACCTTCCCCGGGTCTCACTGTCACTTCACGCTCCCCTTCCCCAGGTCTCACCGTCACTTCACCCTCCACTTCCCCGGGTCTCACCGTCACTTCACCCTCCACTTCCCCGGATCTCAACATCACCTCATCCTCCCTTTCCCCGGGTCTCACCGTTACGTCACCCACCCCTTCCCCGGGTCTCACCATTACTTCACACTCCCCATCCCCGGTTTTCACAGTCACTTCACCCTCCCCTTCCCCACGTCTCACCGTCACCTCACCCTTCCCTTTCCCGGGTCTCACTGTCACTTCGCCCTCCCCATCCCCGTGTCTCACTGTAACTTCACCCTACCGGTCCCCGGGTCTGAACGTCACTTCACCCTCCCATTCCCCGGGAAACACCGTCACTTCACACTCCCCTTCCCCGGGAAACACCATCACATCACACTCACCTTCCCCGGGTCTCACCGTCACTTCACGCTCCCCTTCCCCAGGTCTCACCGTCACTTCTCTCTCCCCTTCCCCGGTTCTCACCATCACTTCACCCTCCTCTTCCCCGGGTCTCACAGTCACTTCACCTTCCCCTTCCCCGGGTATCACAGTCACTTCACCCTCCTCTTGCCCGGGTCTCACAGTCACTTCACCCTCCACTTCCCCGGGTTACACGGTCACTTCACCCTCCCCTTCCCCAGGTCTCACCGTCTCTTAACCCTCCCCTTCCCCGTGTCTCACAGTCACTTCACCCTCCCCTTCTCCGGGTCTCACAGTCACTTCACCTTCCCCTTGCCCGGGTCTCACAGTCACTTCATCCTCCACTTCCCCGGGTTACACGGTCACTTCACCCTACCCTTCCCCGGGTCACACTGTCACTTCACCCTCCCCTTCTGTGGGTCTCAGCATCACTTCACCCTCCCTTTCCCCGGGTCTCACAGTCACTTCACCCTCCCATTCCCCGGGTCACACATTCACTTCACCCTCCCCTTCCCCGGGTCTAACCGTTACTTCACCCTCATCTTCCCCGGGTCTGACTGTCACTTCACCCTCCCCTTCCCCGGGTCACACCGTCACTTCACGCTCCTTTTCCCTTGGTCTCACCATCACCTCACCCTCCCCTTTCCCGGATCTCACCATCACTTCACCCTCCACTTCCCCGGGTCTCACGGTCACTTCACTCTCACATTCCCGTTGTCTCTCCGTCACTTCACCCTCCACTTCCTCGGGTCTCACCGTCACTTCGCCCTCCCCTTCCCCGGGTCTCACCGTCACTTCTCCCTCCCCTTCCCCGGGTCAGACCGTCACTTCACCCTCCCATTCCCGAGGTCTGACTGTCACTTCACCCTCCCCTTCCCCGGGTCACACCGTCACTTCACCATCTCCTTCTCCGGGTTTCATCGTCACTTCACCCTCCCCTTCCCCGGGTCACACCGTCACTTCACCCTCCCTTTCCCCGAGTCTGACCGTCACTTCACCCTCCCATTCCCCGGGAAACACCGTCACTTCACACTCCCCTTCCCCGGGTCTCACCGTCACTTCACGCTCCCCTTCCCCGGGTCTCACCGTCACTTCACCCTCCCCTTCCCCGGGTCCCACAGTCACTTCACCCTCCACTTCTCCGGGTCTCACCATCACTTCACCGTCCCTTTCCCCGGGTCTCACAGTCACTTCACCCTCCCATTCCCCGGGTCACACATTCACTTCACCCTCCCCTTCCCCGGGTCTAACCGTCAATTCACCCTCACCTTCCCCGGGTCTGACTGTCACTTCACCCTCCCCTTCCCCAGTTCACACCGTCACTTCACGCTCCTTTTCCCTTGGTCTCACCATCACCTCACCCTCCCCTTCCCCGGATCTCACCATCACTTCACCCTCCACTTCCCCGGGTCTCACGGTCACTTCACTCTCACATTCCCCTTGTCTCTCCGTCACTTCACCCTCCCATTCCTCGGGTCTCACAGTCACATCACCCTCCCCTTCCCCGGGTTTCACAGTCACTTCACCCTCCCCTTCCCCGGATCTCACCGTCACTTCACCCTCCACTTCCCCGGATCTCAACATCACTTCTTCCTCCCTTTCCCTGGGTCTCACCGTTACGTCACCCACCCCTTCCCCAGGTCTCACCATTACTGCACACTCCCCATCCCCGGTTTTCACAGTCACTTCACCATCCCCTTCCCCACGTCTCACCGTCACCTCACCCTTCCATTTCCCGGATCTCACTGTCACTTTGCCCTCCTGGTCCCCCGGTCTCACTGTAACTTCACCCTACCGGTCCCCGAGTCTGAACGTCACTTAACCCTCCCATTACCCTGGAAACACCATCACTTCACACTCCCCTTCCCCGGGTCTCACCGTCACTTCACGCTCCCTTTCCCCGGGACTCACAGTTACTTCATCCTCCCTTTCCCCGGGACTCACAGTCACTTCACCCTCCCCTTCCCCGGGTCTCACCATCACTTCACCCTCCACTTCCTCGGGTCTCACCGTCACTTCGCCCTCCCCTTCCCCGGGTCTCACAGTCACTTCTCCCTCCCCTTCCCCGGGTCTCACAGTCACTTCACCGTCCCCTTCCCCGGGTCTCACCGTCACTTCACCCTCCCCTTCCCCGGGGCAGACCGTCACTTCACCATCTCCTTCTCCGGGTTTCATCGTCACTTCAGCCTCCCCTTCCCCGGGTCTGACTGTCACTTCACCCTCCCATTCCCGAGGTCTGACTGTCACTTCACCCTCCCCTTCCCTGGGTCGCACCGTCACTTCACCCTCCCTTTCCCCGAGTCTGAACGTCACTTCTCCCTCCCATTCCCCGGGAAACACCATCACTTCACACTCACCTTCCCCGGGTCTCACCGTCACTTCACGCTCCCCTTCCCCAGGTCTCACCGTCACTTCCCCCTCCACTTCCCCGGGTCTCACCGTCACTTCACCCTCCACTTCCCCGGATCCCAACATCACCTCATCCTCCCTTTCCCCGGGTCTCACCGTTACGTCACCCACCCCTTCCCCGGGTCTCACCATTACTTCACACTCCCCACCCACGGTTTTCACAGTCACTTCACCATCCCCTTCCCCACGTCTCACCGTCACCTCACCCTTCCCTTTCCCGGAACTCACTGTCACTTCGCCATCCCCTTCCCCGTGTCTCACTGTCACTTTGCCCTCCTGGTCCCACGTGTCTCACTGTAACTTCACCCTACCGGTCCCCGGGTCTGAACGTCACTTCACCCTCCCATTCCCCGGGAAATACCGTCACTTCACCCTCCCCTTCCCCGGGTCTCACCATCACTTCACACTCCCCTTCCCCGGGTCTCACCGTCACTTCACGCTCCCTTTCCCCGGGACTCACAGTCACTTCACCCTCCCTTTCCCCGGGTCTCACCGTCACTTCGCCCTCCCCTTCCCCGGGTATCACAGTCACTTCTCCCTCCCCTTCCCCGGGTCTCACAGTCACTTCACCGTCCCCTTCCCCGGGTCTCACCGTCACTTCACCCTCCGATTCCCCTGGTCTTACAGTCACTTCACCCTCCCCTTCCCCGGGTCAGACCGTCACTTCACCATCTCCTTCTCCGGGTTTCATCGTCACTTCACCCTCCCCTTCCCCGGGTCTGACTGTCACTGCACCCACCCCTTCCCGAGGTCTGACTGTCACTTCACCCTCCCTTTCCCCGAGTCTGAACGTCACTTCACCCTCCCATTCCCCGGGAAACACCATCACTTCACACTCACCTTCCCCGGGTCTCACCGTCACTTCACGCTCCCCTTCCCCAGGTCTCACCGTCACTTCACCCTCCACTTCCCCGGGTCTCACCGTCACTTCACCCTCCACTTCCCCGGATCTCAACATCACCTCATCCTCCCTTTCCCCGGGTCTCACCGTTACGTCACCCACCCCTTCCCCGGGTCTCACCATTACTTCATACTCCCCATCCCCGGTTTTCACAGTCACTTCACCATCCCCTTCCCCACGTCTCACCGTCACCTCACCCTTCCCTTTCCTGGATCTCACTGTCACTTCGCCCTCCCCATCCCCGGGTCTCACTGTCACTTCGCCCTCCCGGTCCCCGTGTCTCACTGTAACTTCACCCTACCGGTCCCCGGGTCTGAACGTCACTTCACCCTCCCATTCCCCGGGAAACACCGTCACTTCAAACTCCCCTTCCCCGGGAAACACCATCACATCACACTCACCTTCCCCGGGTCTCACCGTCACTTCACGCTCCCCTTCCCCAGGTCTCACCGTCACTTCTCTCTCCCCTTCCCCGGTTCTCACCATCACTTCACCCTCCTCTTCCCCGGGTCTCACAGTCACTTCACCCTCCCCTTCCCCGGGTATCACAGTCACTTCACCCTCCTCTTGCCCGGGTCTCACAGTCACTTCACCCTCCACTTCCCCGGGTTACACGGTCACTTCACCCTACCCTTCCCCGGGTCACACAGTCACTTCACCTTCCCCTTCTGCGGGTCTCACCATCACTTCACACTCCCTTTCACCGGGTCTCACAGTCACTTCACCCTCCCATTCCCCCGGTCACACATTCACTTCACCCTCCCCTTCCCCGGGTCTAACCGTCACATCGTCCTCCGCTTCCCCGGGTCTCACAGTCACTTCTCCCTCCCCTTCCCCGGGTCTCACAGTCACTTCACCCTCCCCTTCCCCGGGTCACACCGTCACTTCCCCCTCCCCTTCCCCGGTTCTCAGCATCACTTCACCCTCCCCTTCCCCGGGTCTCACCGTCACTTCACGCTCCCTTTCCCCGGGACTCACAGTCACTTCACCCTCCCTTTCCCCGGGTCTCACCGTCACTTCGCCCTCCCCTTCCCCGGGTATCACAGTCACTTCTCCCTCCCCTTCCCCGGGTCTCACAGTCACTTCACCGTCCCCTTCCCCGGGTCTCACCGTCACTTCACCCTCCGATTCCCCTGGTCTTACAGTCACTTCACCCTCCCCTTCCCCGGGTCAGACCGTCACTTCACCATCTCCTTCTCCGGGTTTCATCGTCACTTCACCCTCCCCTTCCCCGCGTCTGACTGTCACTGCACCCACCCCTTCCCGAGGTCTGACTGTCACTTCACCCTCCCCTTTCCCGGGTCACACCGTCACTTCACCCTCCCTTTCCCCGAGTCTGAACGTCACTTCACCCTCCCATTCCCCGGGAAACACCATCACTTCACACTCACCTTCCCCGGGTCTCACCGTCACTTCACGCTCCCCTTCCCCAGGTCTCACCGTCACTTCACCCTCCACTTCCCCGGGTCTCACCGTCACTTCACCCTCCACTTCCCCGGATCTCAACATCACCTCATCCTCCCTTTCCCCTGGTCTCACCGTTACGTCACCCACCCCTTCCCCGGGTCTCACCATTACTTCATACTCCCCATCCCCGGTTTTCACAGTCACTTCACCATCCCCTTCCCCACGTCTCACCGTCACCTCACCCTTCCCTTTCCTGGATCTCACTGTCACTTCGCCCTCCCCATCCCCGGGTCTCACTGTCACTTCGCCCTCCCGGTCCCCGTGTCTCACTGTAACTTCACCCTACCGGTCCCCGGGTCTGAACGTCACTTCACCCTCCCATTCCCCGGGAAACACCGTCACTTCAAACTCCCCTTCCCCGGGAAACACCATCACATCACACTCACCTTCCCCGGGTCTCACCGTCACTTCACGCTCCCCTTCCCCAGGTCTCACCGTCACTTCTCTCTCCCCTTCCCCGGTTCTCACCATCACTTCACCCTCCTCTTCCCCGGGTCTCACAGTCACTTCACCCTCCCCTTCCCCGGGTATCACAGTCACTTCACCCTCCTCTTGCCCGGGTCTCACAGTCACTTCACCCTCCACTTCCCCGGGTTACACGGTCACTTCACCCTACCCTTCCCCGGGTCACACAGTCACTTCACCTTCCCCTTCTGCGGGTCTCACCATCACTTCACACTCCCTTTCACCGGGTCTCACAGTCACTTCACCCTCCCATTCCCCCGGTCACACATTCACTTCACCCTCCCCTTCCCCGGGTCTAACCGTCACATCGTCCTCCGCTTCCCCGGGTCTCACAGTCACTTCTCCCTCCCCTTCCCCGGGTCTCACAGTCACTTCACCCTCCCCTTCCCCGGGTCACACCGTCACTTCCCCCTCCCCTTCCCCGGTTCTCAGCATCACTTCACCCTCCCCTTCCCCGGGTCTCACAGTCATTTCACTCTCCCATTCCCCTGGTCACACCCTCACTTCACCCTCCCCTTCCCCATATCTAACCGTCACTTCACCCTAACATTCCCCGGGTCTCACAGTCACTTCACCCTGCCCTTCCCCGGGTCTGACAGTCACTTCACCCTCCCGGTCCCCGGGTCACGCCGTCACTTCACCTTCCCCTTCCCTGGGTCTCACCATCACTTCACCCTCACCTTTTCTGGTTCTCACAGTCACTTCACCCTCCCCTTCCCCAGGTTTCACGGTCACTTCACCCTACCCTTCCCAGAGTCACACCGTCACTTCACCCTCCACTTCTCCGGGTCTCACCGTCACTTAACCCTCCGCTTCCCCGGTTCTGACCGTCACTTCACCCTCCCCTTCCTTGGGTTTCACCGTCACTTCACCCTCCCATTCCCCGCGAAACACCGTGACTTCACACTCCCCTTCCCCGGGTTTCACCGTCACTTCACTCACCCTTTCCCTGGGTCTCACAGTTACTTCATCCGCCCCTTCCCCGGGTCTCACAGTCACTTCACCCTCCCCTTCCCCGGGACGGATAGTCACTTCACCCTCCCGGTCCCCGGGTCACACCGTCACTTCACCCTCCCCTTCTCAGGGTCATACAGTCACATTACCCTCCCCTTCCCCAGGTCTCACCGTCTCTTAACCCTCCCCTTCGCCGGGTCTCACCGTCACTTCACCCTCACCTTCTCCGGGTCACACCGTCACTTCACCATCACCTTCTCCGGGTTTCATCGTCACTTCACCCTCCCCTTCCCCGGGTCTGACTGTCACTTCACCCACCCCTTCCCGAGGTCTGACAGTCACTTCACCCTCCCCTTTCCCGGGTCACGCCGTCACTTCACCTTCCCCTTCCCTGGGTCTCACCATCACTTCACCCTCACCTTCTCTGGTTCTCACAGTCACTTCACCCTCCCCTTCCCCGGGTTTCACGGTCACTTCACCCTACCCTTCCCAGAGTCACACCGTCACTTCACCCTCCACTTCTTCGGGTCTCACCGTCACTTAACCCTCCGCTTCCCCGGTTCTGACCGTCACTTCACCCTCCCCTTCCTTGGGTTTCACCGTCACTTCACCCTCCCATTCCCCGCGAAACACCGTGACTTCACTCTCCCATTCCCCGGGAAACACCATCACATCACACTCACCTTCCCCGGGTCTCACCGTCACTTCACGCTCCCCTTCCCCAGGTCTCACCGTCACTTCACCCTCCACTTCCCCGGGTCTCACCGTCACTTCACCCTCCACTTCCCCGGATCTCAACATCACCTCATCCTCCCTTTCCCCGGGTCTCACCGTTACGTCACCCACCCCTTCCCCGGGTCTCACCATTACTTCACACTCCCCATCCCCGGTTTTCACAGTCACTTCACCCTCCCCTTCCCCACGTCTCACCGTCACCTCACCCTTCCCTTTCCCGGGTCTCACTGTCACTTCGCCCTCCCCATCCCCGTGTCTCACTGTAACTTCACCCTACCGGTCCCCGGGTCTGAACGTCACTTCACCCTCCCATTCCCCGGGAAACACCGTCACTTCACACTCCCCTTCCCCGGGAAACACCATCACATCACACTCACCTTCCCCGGGTCTCACCGTCACTTCACGCTCCCCTTCCCCAGGTCTCACCGTCACTTCTCTCTCCCCTTCCCCGGTTCTCACCATCACTTCACCCTCCTCTTCCCCGGGTCTCACAGTCACTTCACCCTCCCCTTCCCCGGGTATCACAGTCACTTCACCCTCCTCTTGCCCGGGTCTCACAGTCACTTCACCCTCCACTTCCCCGGGTTACACGGTCACTTCACCCTCCCCTTCCCCAGGTCTCACCGTCTCTTAACCCTCCCCTTCCCCGTGTCTCACAGTCACTTCACCCTCCCCTTCTCCGGGTCTCACAGTCACTTCACCTTCCCCTTGCCCGGGTCTCACAGTCACTTCATCCTCCACTTCCCCGGGTTACACGGTCACTTCACCCTACCCTTCCCCGGGTCACACTGTCACTTCACCCTCCCCTTCTGTGGGTCTCAGCATCACTTCACCCTCCCTTTCCCCGGGTCTCACAGTCACTTCACCCTCCCATTCCCCGGGTCACACATTCACTTCACCCTCCCCTTCCCCGGGTCTAACCGTTACTTCACCCTCATCTTCCCCGGGTCTGACTGTCACTTCACCCTCCCCTTCCCCGGGTCACACCGTCACTTCACGCTCCTTTTCCCTTGGTCTCACCATCACCTCACCCTCCCCTTTCCCGGATCTCACCATCACTTCACCCTCCACTTCCCCGGGTCTCACGGTCACTTCACTCTCACATTCCCGTTGTCTCTCCGTCACTTCACCCTCCACTTCCTCGGGTCTCACCGTCACTTCGCCCTCCCCTTCCCCGGGTCTCACCGTCACTTCTCCCTCCCCTTCCCCGGGTCAGACCGTCACTTCACCCTCCCATTCCCGAGGTCTGACTGTCACTTCACCCTCCCCTTCCCCGGGTCACACCGTCACTTCACCATCTCCTTCCCCACGTCTCACCGTCACCTCACCCTTCCATTTCCCGGATCTCACTGTCACTTTGCCCTCCTGGTCCCCCGGTCTCACTGTAACTTCACCCTACCGGTCCCCGAGTCTGAACGTCACTTAACCCTCCCATTACCCTGGAAACACCATCACTTCACACTCCCCTTCCCCGGGTCTCACCGTCACTTCACGCTCCCTTTCCCCGGGACTCACAGTTACTTCACCCTCCCTTTCCCCGGGACTCACAGTCACTTCACCCTCCCCTTCCCCGGGTCTCACCATCACTTCACCCTCCACTTCCTCGGGTCTCACCGTCACTTCGCCCTCCCCTTCCCCGGGTCTCACAGTCACTTCTCCCTCCCCTTCCCCGGGTCTCACAGTCACTTCACCGTCCCCTTCCCCGGGTCTCACCGTCACTTCACCCTCCCCTTCCCCGGGGCAGACCGTCACTTCACCATCTCCTTCTCCGGGTTTCATCGTCACTTCAGCCTCCCCTTCCCCGGGTCTGACTGTCACTTCACCCTCCCATTCCCGAGGTCTGACTGTCACTTCACCCTCCCCTTCCCTGGGTCGCACCGTCACTTCACCCTCCCTTTCCCCGAGTCTGAACGTCACTTCTCCCTCCCATTCCCCGGGAAACACCATCACTTCACACTCACCTTCCCCGGGTCTCACCGTCACTTCACGCTCCCCTTCCCCAGGTCTCACCGTCACTTCCCCCTCCACTTCCCCGGGTCTCACCGTCACTTCACCCTCCACTTCCCCGGATCTCAACATCACCTCATCCTCCCTTTCCCCGGGTCTCACCGTTACGTCACCCACCCCTTCCCCGGGTCTCACCATTACTTCACACTCCCCACCCCCGGTTTTCACAGTCACTTCACCATCCCCTTCCCCACGTCTCACCGTCACCTCACCCTTCCCTTTCCCGGAACTCACTGTCACTTCGCCCTCCTGGTCCCACGTGTCTCACTGTAACTTCACCCTACCGGTCCCCGGGTCTGAACGTCACTTCACCCTCCCATTCCCCGGGAAATACCGTCACTTCACCCTCCCCTTCCCCGGGTCTCACCATCACTTCACACTCCCCTTCCCCGGGTCTCACCGTCACTTCACGCTCCCTTTCCCCGGGACTCACAGTCACTTCACCCTCCCTTTCCCCGGGTCTCACCGTCACTTCGCCCTCCCCTTCCCCGGGTATCACAGTCACTTCTCCCTCCCCTTCCCCGGGTCTCACAGTCACTTCACCGTCCCCTTCCCCGGGTCTCACCGTCACTTCACCCTCCGATTCCCCTGGTCTTACAGTCACTTCACCCTCCCCTTCCCCGGGTCAGACCGTCACTTCACCATCTCCTTCTCCGGGTTTCATCGTCACTTCACCCTCCCCTTCCCCGGGTCTGACTGTCACTGCACCCACCCCTTCCCGAGGTCTGACTGTCACTTCACCCTCCCCTTTCCCGGGTCACACCGTCACTTCACCCTCCCTTTCCCCGAGTCTGAACGTCACTTCACCCTCCCATTCCCCGGGAAACACCATCACTTCACACTCACCTTCCCCGGGTCTCACCGTCACTTCACGCTCCCCTTCCCCAGGTCTCACCGTCACTTCACCCTCCACTTCCCCGGGTCTCACCGTCACTTCACCCTCCACTTCCCCGGATCTCAACATCACCTCATCCTCCCTTTCCCCGGGTCTCACCGTTACGTCACCCACCCCTTCCCCGGGTCTCACCATTACTTCATACTCCCCATCCCCGGTTTTCACAGTCACTTCACCATCCCCTTCCCCACGTCTCACCGTCACCTCACCCTTCCCTTTCCTGGATCTCACTGTCACTTCGCCCTCCCCATCCCCGGGTCTCACTGTCACTTCGCCCTCCCGGTCCCCGTGTCTCACTGTAACTTCACCCTACCGGTCCCCGGGTCTGAACGTCACTTCACCCTCCCATTCCCCGGGAAACACCGTCACTTCAAACTCCCCTTCCCCGGGAAACACCATCACATCACACTCACCTTCCCCGGGTCTCACCGTCACTTCACGCTCCCCTTCCCCAGGTCTCACCGTCACTTCTCTCTCCCCTTCCCCGGTTCTCACCATCACTTCACCCTCCTCTTCCCCGGGTCTCACAGTCACTTCACCCTCCCCTTCCCCGGGTATCACAGTCACTTCACCCTCCTCTTGCCCGGGTCTCACAGTCACTTCACCCTCCACTTCCCCGGGTTACACGGTCACTTCACCCTACCCTTCCCCGGGTCACACAGTCACTTCACCTTCCCCTTCTGCGGGTCTCACCATCACTTCACACTCCCTTTCACCGGGTCTCACAGTCACTTCACCCTCCCATTCCCCCGGTCACACATTCACTTCACCCTCCCCTTCCCCGGGTCTTACCGTCACATCGTCCTCCGCTTCCCCGGGTCTCACAGTCACTTCTCCCTCCCCTTCCCCGGGTCTCACAGTCACTTCACCCTCCCCTTCCCCGGGTCACACCGTCACTTCCCCCTCCCCTTCCCCGGTTCTCAGCATCACTTCACCCTCCCCTTCCCCGGGTCTCACAGTCATTTCACTCTCCCATTCCCCTGGTCACACCCTCACTTCACCCTCCCCTTCCCTGGGTCTCACCATCACTTCACCCTCACCTTTTCTGGTTCTCACAGTCACTTCACCCTCCCCTTCCCCATATCTAACCGTCACTTCACCCTAACATTCCCCGGGTCTCACAGTCACTTCACCCTGCCCTTCCCCGGGTCTGACAGTCACTTCACCCTCCCGGTCCCCGGGTCACGCCGTCACTTCACCTTCCCCTTCCCTGGGTCTCACCATCACTTCACCCTCACCTTTTCTGGTTCTCACAGTCACTTCACCCTCCCCTTCCCCAGGTTTCACGGTCACTTCACCCTACCCTTCCCAGAGTCACACCGTCACTTCACCCTCCACTTCTCCGGGTCTCACCGTCACTTAACCCTCCGCTTCCCCGGTTCTGACCGTCACTTCACCCTCCCCTTCCTTGGGTTTCACCGTCACTTCACCCTCCCATTCCCCGCGAAACACCGTGACTTCACACTCCCCTTCCCCGGGTTTCACCGTCACTTCACTCACCCTTTCCCTGGGTCTCACAGTCACTTCATCCGCCCCTTCCCCGGGTCTCACAGTCACTTCACCCTCCCCTTCCCCGGGATGGATAGTCACTTCACCCTCCCGGTCCCCGGGTCACACCGTCACTTCACCCTCCCCTTCTCAGGGTCATACAGTCACATTACCCTCCCCTTCCCCAGGTCTCACCGTCTCTTAACCCTCCCCTTCCCCAGGTCTCACCGTCTCTTAACCCTCCCCTTCCCCAGGTCTCACCATCTCTTAACCCTCCCCTTCCCCGGGTCTCACCGTCACTTCACCCTCCCCTTCCCCGGGTCTCACAGTCACTTGACCCTCCACTTACCCGGGTTTCACGGTTACTTTACCCCCCCCCTTCCCCGGGTCACACCGTCACTTCACCCTCACCTTCTCCGGGTCACACCGTCACTTCACGCTCCTTTTCCCTTGGTCTCACCATCACCTCACCCTCCCCTTCCCCGGGTCTCACCATCACTTCACCCTCCACTTCCCCGGATCTCACGGTCATTTCACTCTCACATTCCCCTTGTCTCTCCGTCACCTCACCCTCACATTCCTCGGGTCTCACAGTCACTTCACCCTCCCATTCCCCGTGTCTCACAGTCACTTCACCCTCCCCTTCCCCGGGTCTCACAGTCACTTCACCCTCCAATAACCCGGGTTTCACGGTCACTTCACTCTCCCCTTCCCCGGGTTACACGGTCACTTCACCCTACCCTTTCCCGGGTCACACGGTCACTTCACCCTCCCCTTCTCCGGGTCACACCGTCACTTCACCCTCCCCTTCCCCGGGTCACACCGTCACTTCACCCTCCACTTCCCCGGGTCACACCGTCACTTCACCCTCCCTTTTCCCCGGGAAACGCAGTCACTTCACCCTCCAATTACCCGGGTTTCACAGTCACTTCACCCTCCCCTTCCCCGGGTCACAACGTCACTTCACTCTCCCCTTCCCCGGGTCACACCGGCACATCGCCCTCCACTTCTCGGCGCCTCAACGTCACTTCACCCTCCCCTTCCCCGGGTCTGATAGTCAATTCGTCATCCCCTTCCCCGGGTCACACTGTCACTTCACCCTCCCTTTCCCCGGGTCTCACAGTCACTTCACTCTCACATTCCCCTTGTCTCTCCATCACTTCCCCCTCCCATTCCCCGAGAAACAACGTCACATCCCCCTTCCCTTCCCTGGGTCTCACTGTCACTTCACCCTCCCCTTCCCCGGGTCTCACCGTCACTTCACCCTCCACTTCCCCGGATCTCAACATCACTTCATCCTCCCTTTCCCCGGGTCTCACCGTTACGTCACCCACCCCTTCCCCGGGTCTCACCATTACTTCACACTCCTCATCCCCGGTTTCCACAGTCACTTCACCATCCCCTTCCCCACGTCTCACCGTCACCTCACCCTTCCCTTTCCCGGATCTCACTGTCACTTCACTCTCCCCGTCCCCGGTTACACGGTCACTTCACCCTCCCCTTCACCGGGTCTCACAGTCACGTCACCTTCCCCTTCCCCGGTTCTCACTGTTACTTCGCCCTCCCGGTCCCCGGGTTTCACTGTAAATTCACCCTACCAGTCCCCGGGTCTGAACGTCACTTCACCCTCCCATTCGCCGGGAAACACCGTCACTTCACACTCCCCTTCCCCGGGTCTCACCGTCACTTCACGCTCCCTTTCCCCGGGACTCACAGCCACTTCACCCTCCCTTTCCCCGGGACTCACAGTCACTTCACCCTCCCCTTCCCCGGGTCTCACCATCACTTGACCCTCCACTTCCTCGGGTCTCACCGTCACTTCGCCCTCCCCTTCCCCGGGTCTCACAGTCACTTCACCGTCCCCTTCCCCGGGTCTCACCGTCACTTCACCCTCCCCTTCCCCGGGTCAGACCGTCACTTCACCATCTCCTTCTCCGGGTTTCATCGTCACTTCAGCCTCCCGTTCCCCGGGTCTGACTGTCACTTCACCCACCCCTTCCCGAGGTCTGACTGTCACTAACCCTAACCCTTCCCTGGGTCACACCGTCACTTCACCCTCCCTTTCCCCGAGTCTGAACGTCACTTCACCCTCCCATTCCCTGGGAAACACCTTCACTTCACCCTCCCCTTCCCGAGGTCTGACTGTCACTTCATTCTCCCCTTCCCCGGGTCACACCGTCACTTCACACTCCCCTTCCCCGGGTCTCACCGTCACTTCATGCTCCCCTTCCCCGGGTCTCACCGTAACTTCACCCTCCCCTTCCCCGGGTCACACGGTCACTTCACACTCCCCTTCCCCAAGTCTCACCGTCACTTCACCCTCCCTTTCCCCGGGTCTCACAGTCACTGCACCCTCCCATTCCCCGGGAAACACCGTCACTTCACCCTCCCCTTCCCTGGGTCACACCGTCACTTCCCCCTCCCCTTCCCCGGTTCTCACCATCACTTCACCCTCCCTTTCCCCGGGTCTCACAGTCACTTCACCCTCCCCTTCCCCGGGTCTCACAGTCACTTCACCCTCCCCTTGCCCGGGTCTCACAGTCACTTCACCCTCCACTTCCCCGGGTTACACGGTCACTTCACCCTACCCTTCCCCGGGTCACACTGTCACTTCACCCTCACCTTCTGCGGGTCTCACCATCACTTCACCCTCCCTTTCCCCGGGTCTCACAGTCACTTCACCCTCCCATTCCCCGGGTCACACATTCACTTCACCCTCCCCTTCCCCGGGTCTAACTGTCACTTCACCCTCACCTTCCCCGGGTCTGACTGTCACTTCACCCTCCCCTTCCCCCGGTCACACCGTCAGTTCACGCTCCTATTCCCTTGGTCTCACCGTCACCTCACACTCCCCTTCCTCGGATCTCACCATCACTTCACCCTCCACTTCCCCGGGTCTCAGGGACACTTCACTCTCACATTCCCCTTGTCTCTCCGTCACTTCTCCCTCCCCTTCCCCGGGTCTCACAGTCACTTCACCGTCACCTTCCCCGGGTCTCACCGTCACTTCACCCTCCCCTTCCCCTGGTCTTACCGTCACTTCACCCTCCCCTTCCCCGGGTCAGACCGTCACTTCACCATCTCCTTCTCCGGGTTTCATCGTCACTTCACCCTCCCCTTCCCCGGGTCACACCGTCACTTCACCCTCCCTCTCCCCGAGTCTGACCGTCACTTCACCCTCCCATTCCCCGGGAAACACCGTCACTTCACACTCCCCTTCCCCGGGTCTCACCGTCACTTCACCCTCCCCTTCCCCGGGTCTCACCGTCACTTCACCCTCAACTTCCCTGGATCTCAACATCACTTCATCCTCCCTTTCCCCGGGTCTCACTGTTACGTCACCCACCCCTTCCCCGGGTCTCACCATTACTTCACACTCCTCATCCCCGGTTTTCACAGTCACTTCACCCTCCCCTTCCCCGGGTCACAACGTCACTTCACTCTCCCCTTCCCCGGGTCACACCGGCACATCGCCCTCCACTTCTCGGCGCCTCAACGTCACTTCACCCTCCCCTTCCCCGGGTCTGATAGTCAATTCGTCATCCCCTTCCCCGGGTCACACTGTCACTTCACCCTCCCTTTCCCCGGGTCTCACAGTCACTTCACTCTCACATTCCCCTTGTCTCTCCATCACTTCCCCCTCCCATTCCCCGAGAAACAACGTCACATTCCCCTTCCCTTCCCTGGGTCTCACTGTCACTTCACCCTCCCCTTCCCCGGGTCTCACCGTCACTTCACCCTCCACTTCCCCGGATCTCAACATCACTTCATCCTCCCTTTCCCCGGGTCTCACCATTACTTCACACTCCTCATCCCCGGTTTTCACAGTCACTTCACCATCCCCTTCCCCACGTCTCACCGTCAACTCACCCTTCCCTTTCCCGGATCTCACTGTCACTTCACTCTCCCCGTCCCCGGTTACACGGTCACTTCACCCTCCCCTTCACCGGGTCTCACAGTCACGTCACCTTCCCCTTCCCCGGTTCTCACTGTTACTTCGCCCTCCCGGTCCCCGGGTTTCACTGTAAATTCACCCTACCAGTCCCCGGGTCTGAACGTCACTTCACCCTCCCATTCGCCGGGAAACACCGTCACTTCACACTCCCCTTCCCCGGGTCTCACCGTCACTTCACGCTCCCTTTCCCCGGGACTCACAGCCACTTCACCCTCCCTTTCCCCGGGACTCACAGTCACTTCACCCTCCCCTTCCCCGGGTCTCACCATCACTTGACCCTCCACTTCCTCGGGTCTCACCGTCACTTCGCCCTCCCCTTCCCCGGGTCTCACAGTCACTTCACCGTCCCCTTCCCCGGGTCTCACCGTCACTTCACCCTCCCCTTCCCTGGGTCAGACCGTCACTTCACCATCTCCTTCTCCGGGTTTCATCGTCACTTCAGCCTCCCGTTCCCCGGGTCTGACTGTCACTTCACCCACCCCTTCCCGAGGTCTGACTGTCACTAACCCTAACCCTTCCCCGGGTCACACCGTCACTTCACCCTCCCTTTCCCCGAGTCTGAACGTCACTTCACCCTCCCATTCCCTGGGAAACACCTTCACTTCACCCTCCCCTTCCCGAGGTCTGACTGTCACTTCATTCTCCCCTTCCCCGGGTCACACCGTCACTTCACACTCCCCTTCCCCGGGTCTCACCGTCACTTCATGCACCCCTTCCCCGGGTCTCACCGTAACTTCACCCTCCCCTTCCCCGGGTCACACGGTCACTTCACACTCCCCTTCCCCGGGTCTGATAGTCAATTCGTCATCCCCTTCCCCGGGTCACACTGTCACTTCACCCTCCCTTTCCCCGGGTCTCACAGTCACTTCACTCTCACATTCCCCTTGTCTCTCCATCACTTCCCCCTCCCATTCCCCGAGAAACAACGTCACATCCCCCTTCCCTTCCCTGGGTCTCACTGTCACTTCACCCTCCCCTTCCCCGGGTCTCACCGTCACTTCACCCTCCACTTCCCCGGATCTCAACATCACTTCATCCTCCCTTTCCCCGGGTCTCACCGTTACGTCACCCACCCCTTCCCCGGGTCTCACCATTACTTCACACTCCTCATCCCCGGTTTTCACAGTCACTTCACCATCCCCTTCCCCACGTCTCACCGTCACCTCACCCTTCCCTTTCCCGGATCTCACTGTCACTTCACTCTCCCCGTCCCCGGTTACACGGTCACTTCACCCTCCCCTTCACCGGGTCTCACAGTCACGTCACCTTCCCCTTCCCCGGTTCTCACTGTTACTTCGCCCTCCCGGTCCCCGGGTTTCACTGTAAATTCACCCTACCAGTCCCCGGGTCTGAACGTCACTTCACCCTCCCATTCGCCGGGAAACACCGTCACTTCACACTCCCCTTCCCCGGGTCTCACCGTCACTTCACGCTCCCTTTCCCCGGGACTCACAGCCACTTCACCCTCCCTTTCCCCGGGACTCACAGTCACTTCACCCTCCCCTTCCCCGGGTCTCACCATCACTTGACCCTCCACTTCCTCGGGTCTCACCGTCACTTCGCCCTCCCCTTCCCCGGGTCTCACAGTCACTTCACCGTCCCCTTCCCCGGGTCTCACCGTCACTTCACCCTCCCCTTCCCCGGGTCAGACCGTCACTTCACCATCTCCTTCTCCGGGTTTCATCGTCACTTCAGCCTCCCGTTCCCCGGGTCTGACTGTCACTTCACCCACCCCTTCCCGAGGTCTGACTGTCACTAACCCTAACCCTTCCCTGGGTCACACCGTCACTTCACCCTCCCTTTCCCCGAGTCTGAACGTCACTTCACCCTCCCATTCCCTGGGAAACACCTTCACTTCACCCTCCCCTTCCGAAGGTCTGACTGTCACTTCATTCTCCCCTTCCCCGGGTCTCACCGTCACTTCATGCTCCCCTTCCCCGGGTCTCACCGTCACTTCACCCTCCCCTTCCCCGGGTCACACGGTCACTTCACACTCCCCTTCCCCGGGTCTCACCGTCACTTCACCCTCCCTTTCCCCGGGTCTCACAGTCACTGCACCCTCCCATTCCCCGGGAAACACCGTCACTTCACCCTCCCCTTCCCTGGGTCACACCGTCACTTCCCCCTCCCCTTCCCCGGTTCTCACCATCACTTCACCCTCCCTTTCCCCGGGTCTCACAGTCACTTCACCCTCCCCTTCCCCGGGTCTCACAGTCACTTCACCCTCCCCTTCCCCGGGTATCACAGTCACTTCACCCTCCTCTTGCCCGGGTCTCACAGTCACTTCACCCTCCACTTCCCCGGGTTACACGGTCACTTCACCCTACCCTTCCCCGGGTCACACAGTCACTTCACCTTCCCCTTCTGCGGGTCTCACCATCACTTCACACTCCCTTTCACCGGGTCTCACAGTCACTTCACCCTCCCATTCCCCCGGTCACACATTCACTTCACCCTCCCCTTCCCCGGGTCTAACCGTCACATCGTCCTCCGCTTCCCCGGGTCTCACAGTCACTTCTCCCTCCCCTTCCCCGGGTCTCACAGTCACTTCACCCTCCCCTTCCCCGGGTCACACCGTCACTTCCCCCTCCCCTTCCCCGGTTCTCAGCATCACTTCACCCTCCCCTTCCCCGGGTCTCACAGTCATTTCACTCTCCCATTCCCCTGGTCACACCCTCACTTCACCCTCCCCTTCCCCGTATCTAACCGTCACTTCACCCTAACATTCCCCGGGTCTCACAGTCACTTCACCCTGCCCTTCCCCGGGTCTGACAGTCACTTCACCCTCCCGGTCCCCGGGTCACGCCGTCACTTCACCTTCCCCTTCCCTGGGTCTCACCATCACTTCACCCTCACCTTTTCTGGTTCTCACAGTCACTTCACCCTCCCCTTCCCCAGGTTTCACGGTCACTTCACCCTACCCTTCCCAGAGTCACACCGTCACTTCACCCTCCACTTCTCCGGGTCTCACCGTCACTTAACCCTCCGCTTCCCCGGTTCTGACCGTCACTTCACCCTCCCCTTCCTTGGGTTTCACCGTCACTTCACCCTCCCATTCCCCGCGAAACACCGTGACTTCACACTCCCCTTCCCCGGGTTTCACCGTCACTTCACTCACCCTTTCCCTGGGTCTCACAGTCACTTCATCCGCCCCTTCCCCGGGTCTCACAGTCACTTCACCCTCCCCTTCCCCGGGATGGATAGTCACTTCACCCTCCCGGTCCCCGGGTCACACCGTCACTTCACCCTCCCCTTCTCAGGGTCATACAGTCACATTACCCTCCCCTTCCCCAGGTCTCACCGTCTCTTAACCCTCCCCTTCCCCAGGTCTCACCGTCTCTTAACCCTCCCCTTCCCCAGGTCTCACCATCTCTTAACCCTCCCCTTCCCCGGGTCTCACCGTCACTTCACCCTCCCCTTCCCCGGGTCTCACAGTCACTTGACCCTCCACTTACCCGGGTTTCACGGTTACTTTACCCCCCCCCTTCCCCGGGTCACACCGTCACTTCACCCTCACCTTCTCCGGGTCACACCGTCACTTCACGCTCCTTTTCCCTTGGTCTCACCATCACCTCACCCTCCCCTTCCCCGGGTCTCACCATCACTTCACCCTCCACTTCCCCGGATCTCACGGTCATTTCACTCTCACATTCCCCTTGTCTCTCCGTCACCTCACCCTCACATTCCTCGGGTCTCACAGTCACTTCACCCTCCCATTCCCCGTGTCTCACAGTCACTTCACCCTCCCCTTCCCCGGGTCTCACAGTCACTTCACCCTCCAATAACCCGGGTTTCACGGTCACTTCACTCTCCCCTTCCCCGGGTTACACGGTCACTTCACCCTACCCTTTCCCGGGTCACACGGTCACTTCACCCTCCCCTTCTCCGGGTCACACCGTCACTTCACCCTCCCCTTCCCCGGGTCACACCGTCACTTCACCCTCCACTTCCCCGGGTCACACCGTCACTTCACCCTCCCTTTTCCCCGGGAAACGCAGTCACTTCACCCTCCAATTACCCGGGTTTCACAGTCACTTCACCCTCCCCTTCCCCGGGTCACAACGTCACTTCACTCTCCCCTTCCCCGGGTCACACCGGCACATCGCCCTCCACTTCTCGGCGCCTCAACGTCACTTCACCCTCCCCTTCCCCGGGTCTGATAGTCAATTCGTCATCCCCTTCCCCGGGTCACACTGTCACTTCACCCTCCCTTTCCCCGGGTCTCACAGTCACTTCACTCTCACATTCCCCTTGTCTCTCCATCACTTCCCCCTCCCATTCCCCGAGAAACAACGTCACATCCCCCTTCCCTTCCCTGGGTCTCACTGTCACTTCACCCTCCCCTTCCCCGGGTCTCACCGTCACTTCACCCTCCACTTCCCCGGATCTCAACATCACTTCATCCTCCCTTTCCCCGGGTCTCACCGTTACGTCACCCACCCCTTCCCCGGGTCTCACCATTACTTCACACTCCTCATCCCCGGTTTTCACAGTCACTTCACCATCCCCTTCCCACGTCTCACCGTCACCTCACCCTTCCCTTTCCCGGATCTCACTGTCACTTCACTCTCCCCGTCCCCGGTTACACGGTCACTTCACCCTCCCCTTCACCGGGTCTCACAGTCACGTCACCTTCCCCTTCCCCGGTTCTCACTGTTACTTCGCCCTCCCGGTCCCCGGGTTTCACTGTAAATTCACCCTACCAGTCCCCGGGTCTGAACGTCACTTCACCCTCCCATTCGCCGGGAAACACCGTCACTTCACGCTCCCTTTCCCCGGGACTCACAGCCACTTCACCCTCCCTTTCCCCGGGACTCACAGTCACTTCACCCTCCCCTTCCCCGGGTCTCACCATCACTTGACCCTCCACTTCCTCGGGTCTCACCGTCACTTCGCCCTCCCCTTCCCCGGGTCTCACAGTCACTTCACCGTCCCCTTCCCCGGGTCTCACCGTCACTTCACCCTCCCCTTCCCCGGGTCAGACCGTCACTTCACCATCTCCTTCTCCGGGTTTCATCGTCACTTCAGCCTCCCGTTCCCCGGGTCTGACTGTCACTTCACCCACCCCTTCCCGAGGTCTGACTGTCACTAACCCTAACCCTTCCCTGGGTCACACCGTCACTTCACCCTCCCTTTCCCCGAGTCTGAACGTCACTTCACCCTCCCATTCCCTGGGAAACACCTTCACTTCACCCTCCCCTTCCCGAGGTCTGACTGTCACTTCATTCTCCCCTTCCCCGGGTCACACCGTCACTTCACACTCCCCTTCCCCGGGTCTCACCGTCACTTCATGCTCCCCTTCCCCGGGTCTCACCGTAACTTCACCCTCCCCTTCCCCGGGTCACACGGTCACTTCACACTCCCCTTCCCCGGGTCTCACCGTCACTTCACCCTCCCTTTCCCCGGGTCTCACAGTCACTGCACCCTCCCATTCCCCGGGAAACACCGTCACTTCACCCTCCCCTTCCCTGGGTCACACCGTCACTTCCCCCTCCCCTTCCCCGGTTCTCACCATCACTTCACCCTCCCTTTCCCCGGGTCTCACAGTCACTTCACCCTCCCCTTCCCCGGGTCTCACAGTCACTTCACCCTCCCCTTGCCCGGGTCTCACAGTCACTTCACCCTCCACTTCCCCGGGTTACACGGTCACTTCACCCTACCCTTCCCCGGGTCACACTGTCACTTCACCCTCACCTTCTGCGGGTCTCACCATCACTTCACCCTCCCTTTCCCCGGGTCTCACAGTCACTTCACCCTCCCATTCCCCGGGTCACACATTCACTTCACCCTCCCCTTCCCCGGGTCTAACTGTCACTTCACCCTCACCTTCCCCGGGTCTGACTGTCACTTCACCCTCCCCTTCCCCCGGTCACACCGTCAGTTCACGCTCCTATTCCCTTGGTCTCACCGTCACCTCACACTCCCCTTCCTCGGATCTCACCATCACTTCACCCTCCACTTCCCCGGGTCTCAGGGACACTTCACTCTCACATTCCCCTTGTCTCTCCGTCACTTCTCCCTCCCCTTCCCCGGGTCTCACAGTCACTTCACCGTCACCTTCCCCGGGTCTCACCGTCACTTCACCCTCCCCTTCCCCTGGTCTTACCGTCACTTCACCCTCCCCTTCCCCGGGTCAGACCGTCACTTCACCATCTCCTTCTCCGGGTTTCATCGTCACTTCACCCTCCCCTTCCCCGGGTCACACCGTCACTTCACCCTCCCTCTCCCCGAGTCTGACCGTCACTTCACCCTCCCATTCCCCGGGAAACACCGTCACTTCACACTCCCCTTCCCCGGGTCTCACCGTCACTTCACCCTCCCCTTCCCCGGGTCTCACCGTCACTTCACCCTCAACTTCCCTGGATCTCAACATCACTTCATCCTCCCTTTCCCCGGGTCTCACTGTTACGTCACCCACCCCTTCCCCGGGTCTCACCATTACTTCACACTCCTCATCCCCGGTTTTCACAGTCACTTCACCCTCCCCTTCCCCGGGTCACAACGTCACTTCACTCTCCCCTTCCCCGGGTCACACCGGCACATCGCCCTCCACTTCTCGGCGCCTCAACGTCACTTCACCCTCCCCTTCCCCGGGTCTGATAGTCAATTCGTCATCCCCTTCCCCGGGTCACACTGTCACTTCACCCTCCCTTTCCCCGGGTCTCACAGTCACTTCACTCTCACATTCCCCTTGTCTCTCCATCACTTCCCCCTCCCATTCCCCGAGAAACAACGTCACATTCCCCTTCCCTTCCCTGGGTCTCACTGTCACTTCACCCTCCCCTTCCCCGGGTCTCACCGTCACTTCACCCTCCACTTCCCCGGATCTCAACATCACTTCATCCTCCCTTTCCCCGGGTCTCACCATTACTTCACACTCCTCATCCCCGGTTTTCACAGTCACTTCACCATCCCCTTCCCCACGTCTCACCGTCACCTCACCCTTCCCTTTCCCGGATCTCACTGTCACTTCACTCTCCCCGTCCCCGGTTACACGGTCACTTCACCCTCCCCTTCACCGGGTCTCACAGTCACGTCACCTTCCCCTTCCCCGGTTCTCACTGTTACTTCGCCCTCCCGGTCCCCGGGTTTCACTGTAAATTCACCCTACCAGTCCCCGGGTCTGAACGTCACTTCACCCTCCCATTCGCCGGGAAACACCGTCACTTCACACTCCCCTTCCCCGGGTCTCACCGTCACTTCACGCTCCCTTTCCCCGGGACTCACAGCCACTTCACCCTCCCTTTCCCCGGGACTCACAGTCACTTCACCCTCCCCTTCCCCGGGTCTCACCATCACTTGACCCTCCACTTCCTCGGGTCTCACCGTCACTTTGCCCTCCCCTTCCCCGGGTCTCACAGTCACTTCACCGTCCCCTTCCCCGGGTCTCACCGTCACTTCACCCTCCCCTTCCCCGGGTCAGACCGTCACTTCACCATCTCCTTCTCCGGGTTTCATCGTCACTTCAGCCTCCCGTTCCCCGGGTCTGACTGTCACTTCACCCACCCCTTCCCGAGGTCTGACTGTCACTAACCCTAACCCTTCCCCGGGTCACACCGTCACTTCACCCTCCCTTTCCCCGAGTCTGAACGTCACTTCACCCTCCCATTCCCTGGGAAACACCTTCACTTCACCCTCCCCTTCCCGAGGTCTGACTGTCACTTCATTCTCCCCTTCCCCGGGTCACACCGTCACTTCACACTCCCCTTCCCCGGGTCTCACCGTCACTTCATGCACCCCTTCCCCGGGTCTCACCGTAACTTCACCCTCCCCTTCCCCGGGTCACACGGTCACTTCACACTCCCCTTCCCCGGGTCTCACCGTCACTTCACCCTCCCTTTCCCCGGGTCTCACAGTCACTGCACCCTCCCATTCCCCGGGAAACACCGTCACTTCACCCTCCCCTTCCCTGGGTCACACCGTCACTTCCCCCTCCCCTTCCCCGGTTCTCACCATCACTTCACCCTCCCTTTCCCCGGGTCTCACAGTCACTTCACCCTCCCCTTCCCCGGGTCTCACAGTCACTTCACCCTCCCCTTGCCCGGGTCTCACAGTCACTTCACCCTCCACTTCCCCGGATTACACGGTCACTTCACCCTACCCTTCCCCGGGTCACACTGTCACTTCACCCTCACCTTCTGCGGGTCTCACCATCACTTCACCCTCCCTTTCCCCGGGTCTCACAGTCACTTCACCCTCCCATTCCCCGGGTCACACATTCACTTCACCCTCCCCTTCCCCGGGTCTAACTGTCACTTCACCCTCACCTTCCCCGGGTCACTTCACCCTCCCCTTCCCCCGGTCACACCGTCAGTTCACGCTCCTATTCCCTTGGTCTCACCGTCACCTCACACTCCCCTTCCTCGGATCTCACCATCACTTCACCCTCCACTTCCCCGGGTCTCAGGGACACTTCACTCTCACATTCCCCTTGTCTCTCCGTCACTTCTCCCTCCCCTTCCCCGGGTCTCACAGTCACTTCACCGTCACCTTCCCCGGGTCTCACCGTCACTTCACCCTCCCCTTCCCCTGGTCTTACCGTCACTTCACCCTCCCCTTCCCCGGGTCAGACCGTCACTTCACCATCTCCTTCTCCGGGTTTCATCGTCACTTCACCCTCCCCTTCCCCGGGTCACACCGTCACTTCACCCTCCCTCTCCCCGAGTCTGACCGTCACTTCACCCTCCCATTCCCCGGGAAACACCGTCACTTCACACTCCCCTTCCCCGGGTCTCACCGTCACTTCACCCTCCCCTTCCCCGGGTCTCACCGTCACTTCACCCTCAACTTCCCTGGATCTCAACATCACTTCATCCTCCCTTTCCCCGGGTCTCACTGTTACGTCACCCACCCCTTCCCCGGGTCTCACCATTACTTCACACTCCTCATCCCCGGTTTTCACAGTCACTTCACCATCCCCTTCCCCACGTCTCACCGTCACCTCACCCTTCCCTTTCCCGGATCTCACTGTCACTTCACTCTCCCCGTCCCCGGGTTACACGGTCACTTCACCCTCCCCTTCACAGGGTCTCACAGTCACGTCACCTTCCCCATCCCCGGGTCACAGAGTCACTTCACCCTCCCATTCCCCGGGTCTCACCGTCACTTCGCCATACCCTTCCCCGGGTTTCACAGTCACTTCGCCCTCCCCTTACCCGGGTCTCACTGTTACTTCGCCCTCCCGGTCCCCGGGTCTCACTGTAACTTCACCCTACCAGTCCCCGGGTCTGAACGTCACTTCACCCTCCCATTCGCCGGGAAACACCGTCACTTCACACTCCCCTTCCCCGGGTCTCACCGTCACTTCACGCTCCCTTTCCCCGGGTCTCACCATCACTTGACCCTCCACTTCTCCGGGTCTAACCGTCACTTCGCCCTCCCCTTCCCCGGGTCTCACAGTCACTTCGCCCTCCCCTTCCCCGGGTCTCACCGTCACTTCGCCCTCCCCTTCCCCGGGTCTCACAGTCACTTCACGCTCCCTTTCCCCGGGACTCACAGTCACTTCTCCTTCCCCTTCCCCGGGTCTCACAGTCACTTCACCGTCCCCTTCCCCGGATCTCACCGTCACTTCACCCTCCCCTTCCCCGGGTCAGACCGTCACTTCACCATCTCCTTCTCCGGGTTTCATCGTCACTTCACCCACCCCTTCCCGAGGTCTGACTGTCACTTCACCCTCCCCTTCCCCGGGTCACACCGTCACTTCACCCTCCCTTTCCCCGAGTCTGAACGTCACTTCACCCTCCCCTTCCCCGGATCTCAGCGTCACTTCATCCTGCCCTTCCCCGGGTCTCACCGTCACGTCACCCACCCCTTCCACGGGTCTCACCGTCACTTCACACTCCCCACCCCCGGTTTTCACAGTCACTTCACCATCCCCTTCCCCACGTCTCACCGTCACTTCACGCTTCCCTTTCCCGGGTCTCACTGTCACCTCACCCTTCCCTTCCCCGGGTCTCAACATTCACTTCACCCTCCCCTTCCCCGGGTCTCACCGTCTCTTCACCCTCCCCTTCCCCGCGTCTCACCGTCAGTTTTCCCTCCCCTTCCCCGGGTCTCATAGTCACTTCACCCACCCATTCCCCGAGACTCACAGTCACTTCATCAACCACTTCCCCGGGACTCACCGCCCCTTCACCCTCCCCTTCCCCGGTTCACAACGTCACTTTACAATCCCCTTCCCCGAGTCTCACCGTCACTTCACCATCCGCTTACCTGGGTCTCAGTGTCACTTCACCCTCCCCTTCCCTGGGTCTCACCGTCACTTAACCCTCCCCTTCCCCGGATCTCACCATCACTTCACCCTCCACTTCCCCAGGTCTCACGGTCACTTCACTCTCACATTCCCCTTGTCTCTCCGTCACTTCACCCTCCCATTCCTCGGGTCTCACAGTCACATCACCCTCCCCTTCCCCGGGTTTCACAGTCACTTCACCCTCCCCTTCCCCGGATCTCACCGTCACTTCACCCTCCACTTCCCCGGATCTCAACATCACTTCTTCCTCCCTTTCCCCGGGTCTCACCGTTACGTCACCCACCCCTTCCCCAGGTCTCACCATTACTGCACACTCCCCATCCCCGGTTTTCACAGTCACTTCACCAGCCCCTTCCCTACGTCTCACTGTCACCTCACCCTTCCATTTCCCGGATCTCACCGTCACTTCACCCTCCCCTTCCCCGGGTCTCACCATCACTTCACACTCCCCTTCCCCGGGTCTCACCGTCACTTCACGCTCCCTTTCCCCGGGACTCACAGTTACTTCACCCTCCCTTTCCCCGGGTCTCACCGTCACTTCGCCCTCCCCTTCCCCGGGTCTCACAGTCACTTCTCCCTCCCCTTCCCCGGGTCTCACAGTCACTTCACCGTCCCCTTCCCCGGGTCTCACCGTCACTTCACCCTCCGATTCCCCTGGTCTTACCGTCACTTCACCCTCCCCTTCCCCGGGTCAGACCGTCACTTCACCATCTCCTTCTCCGGGATTCATCGTCACTTCACCCTCCCCTTCCCCGGGTCTGACTGTCACTGCACCCACCCCTTCCCGAGGTCTGACTGTCACTTCATTCTCCCCTTCCCCGGGTCACACCGTCACTTCACACTCCCCTTTCCCGAGGTCTGAACGTCACTTCACCCTCCCATTCCCCGGGAAACACCGTCACTTCACCCTCCCCTTCCCAAGGTCTGACTGTCACTTCATTCTCCCCTTCCCCGGGTCACACCGTCACTTCACACTCCCCTTCCCGAGGTCTGACTGTCACTTCATTCTCCCCTTCCCCGGGAAACACCGTCACTTCACCCTCCCATTCCCTGGGAAACACCATCACATCACACTCACCTTCCCCAGGTCTCACCGTCACTTCACCCTCCACTTCCCCGGATCTCAACATCACCTCATCCTCCCTTTCCCCGGGTCTCACCGCTACGTCACCCACCCCTTCCCCGGGTCTCACCATTACTTCACACTCCTCATCCCCGGTTTTCACAGTCACTTCACCATCCCCTTCCCCACGTCTCACTGTCACCTCACCCTTCCGTTTCCCGGATCTCACTGTCACTTCGCCCTCTCCTTCCCCGGGTCTCACTGTCACTTCGCCCTCCCGGTCCCCGTGTCTCACTGTAACTTCACCCTACCGGTCCCCGGGTCTGAACGTCACTTCACCCTCCCATTCCCCGGGAAACACCATCACATCACACTCACCTTCCCCGGGTCTCACCGTCACTTCACGCTCCCCTTCCCCAGGTCTCACCGTCACTTCTCTCTCCCCTTCCCCGGTTCTCACCATCACTTCACCCTCCACTTCCCCGGGTTACACGGTCACTTCACCCTCCTCTTCCCCGGGTCTAACCGTTACTTTACCCTCCCCTTCCCCGGGTCACACCGTCACTTCACCCTCACCTTCTCCGGGTCACACCGTCACTTCACGCTCCTTTTCCCTTGGTCTCACCATCACCTCACCCTCCCCTTCCCCGGGTCTCACCATCACTTCACCCTCCACTTCCCCGGATCTCACGGTCATTTCACTCTCACATTCCCCTTGTCTCTCCGTCACTTCACCCTCACATTCCTCGGGTCTCACAGTCACTTCACCCTCCCATTCCCCGGGTCTCACAGTCACTTCACCCTCCCCTTCCCCGGGTCTCACAGTCACTTCACCCTCCAATAACCCGGGTTTCACAGTCACTTCACTCTCCCCTTCCCCGGGTTACACGGTCACTTCACCCTACCCTTTCCCGGGTCACACGGTCACTTCACCCTCCCCTTCTCCGCGTCACACCGTCACTTCACCCTCCCCTTCCACGGGTCACACCGTCATTTCACCCTCCACTTCCCCGGGTCACACCGTCACTTCACCCTCCCCTTCTCAGGGTCATACAGTCACATTACCCTCCCCTTCCCCAGGTCTCACCGTCTCTTAACCCTCCCCTTCCCAAGGTCTCACCGTCTCTTAACCCTCCCATTCCCCGGGAAACACCATCACTTCACACTCACCTTCCCCTGGTCTCACCGTCACTTCACGCTCCCCTTCCCCGAGTCTCACGGTCATTTCACTGTCACATTCCCCTTGTCTCTCCATCACTTCACCCTCCCATTCCTTGGGTCTCACAGTCACATCACCCTCCCCTTCCCCGAGTCTTACCGTCACTTCACCCTCCCCTTCCCCGGGTCAAACCGTTACTTCACCCTCATCTTCCCGGGGTCTGACTGTCACTTCACCCTCCCCTTCCCCGGGTCACACCGTCACTTTCACGCTCCTTTTCCCTTGGTCTCACCATCACCTCACCCTCCCCTTTCCCGGATCTCACCATCAGTTCACCCTCCACTTCCCCGGGTCTCACGGTCACTTCACTCTCACATTCCCGTTGTCTCTCCGTCACTTCACCCTCCACTTCCTCGGGTCTCACCGTCACTTCGCCCTCCCCTTCCCCGGGTCTCACAGTCACTTCTCCCTCCCCTTCCCCGGGTCAGACCGTCACTTCACCCTCCCATTCCCGAGGTCTGACTGTCACTTCACCCTCCCCTTCCCCGGGTCACACCGTCACTTCACCATCTCCTTCTCCGGGTTTCATCGTCACTTCAGCCTCCCCTTCCCCGGGTCTGACTGTCACTTCACCCTCCCATTCCCGAGGTCTGACTGTCACTTCACCCTCCCCTTCCCTGGGTCGCACCGTCACTTCACCCTCCCTTTCCCCGAGTCTGAACGTCACTTCTCCCTCCCATTCCCCGGGAAACACCATCACTTCACACTCACCTTCCCCGGGTCTCACCGTCACTTGACGCTCCCCTTCCCCAGGTCTCACCGTCACTTCACCCTCCACTTCCCCGGGTCTCACCGTCACTTCACCCTCCCCTTCCCCGGTCTCACCGACACTTCACCCTCAACTTCCCTGGATCTCAACATCACTTCATCCTCCCTTTCCCCGGGTCTCACTGTTACGTCACCCACCCCTTCCCCGGGTCTCACCATTACTTCACACTCCCCACCCCCGGTTTTCACAGTCACTTCACCATCCCCTTCCCCACGTCTCACCGTCACCTCACCCTTCCCTTTCCCGGAACTCACTGTCACTTCGCCCTCCCCTTCCCCGGTCCCACTGTCACTTTGCCCTCCTGGTCCCACATGTCTCACTGTAACTTCACCCTACCGGTCCCCGGGTCTGAACGTCACTTCACCCTCCCATTCCCCGGGAAATACCGTCACTTCACCCTCCCCTTCCCCGGGTCTCACCATCACTTCACACTCCCTTTCCCCGGGACTCACAGTCACTTCACCCTCCCTTTCCCCGGGTCTCACCGTCACTTCGCCCTCCCCTTCCCCGGGTCTCACAGTCACTTCTCCCTCCCCTTCCCCGGGTCTCACAGTCACTTCACCGTCCCCTTCCCCGGGTCTCACCGTCACTTCACCCTCCGATTCCCCTGGTCTTACAGTCACTTCACCCTCCCCTTCCCCGGGTCAGACCGTCACTTCACCATCTCCTTCTCCGGGTTTCATCGTCACTTCACCCTCCCCTTCCCCGGGTCTGACTGTCACTGCACCCACCCCTTCCCGAGGTCTGACTGTCACTTCACCCTCCCCTTTCCCGGGTCACACCGTCACTTCACCCTCCCTTTCCCCGAGTCTGAACGTCACTTCACCCTCCCATTCCCCGGGAAACACCATCACTTCACACTCACCTTCCCCGGGTCTCACCGTCACTTCACGCTCCCCTTCCCCAGGTCTCACCGTCACTTCACCCTCCACTTCCCCGGGTCTCACCGTCACTTCACCCTCCACTTCCCCGGATCTCAACATCACCTCATCCTCCCTTTCCCCGGGTCTCACCGTTACGTCACCCACCCCTTCCCCGGGTCTCACCATTACTTCATACTCCCCATCCCCGGTTTTCACAGTCACTTCACCATCCCCTTCCCCACGTCTCACTGTCACCTCACCCTTCCCTTTCCTGGATCTCACTGTCACTTCGCCCTCCCCATCCCCGTGTCTCACTGTAACTTCACCCTACCGGTCCCCGGGTCTGAACGTCACTTCACCCTCCCATTCCCCGGGAAAAACCGTCACTTCACACTCCCCTTCCCCGGGAAACACCATCACATCACACTCACCTTCCCCGGGTCTCACCGTCACTTCACGCTCCCCTTCCCCAGGTCTCACCGTCACTTCACCCTCCACTTTCCCGGGTCTCACCATCACTTCACCCTCCACTTCCCCGGATCTCAACATCACCTCATCCTCCCTTTCCCCGGGTCTCACCGTTACGTCACCCACCCCTTCCCCGGGTCTCACCATTACTTCACACTCCCCATCCCCGGTTTTCACAGTCACTTCACCATCCCCTTCCCCACGTCTCACCGTCACCTCACCCTTCCCTTTCCTGGATCTCACTGTCACTTCGCCCTCCCCATCCCCGGGTCTCACTGTCACTTCGCCCTCCCGGTCCCCGTGTCTCACTGTAACTTCACCCTACCGGTCCCCGGGTCTGAACGTCACTTCACCCTCCCATTCCCCGGGAAACACCGTCACTTCAAACTCCCCTTCCCCGGGAAACACCATCACATCACACTCACCTTCCCCGGGTCTCACCGTCACTTCACGCTCCCCTTCCCCAGGTCTCACCGTCACTTCTCTCTCCCCTTCCCCGGTTCTCACCATCACTTCACCCTCCTCTTCCCCGGGTCTCACAGTCACTTCACCCTCCCATTCCCCGGGTATCACAGTCACTTCACCCTCCTCTTGCCCGGGTCTCACAGTCACTTCACCCTCCACTTCCCCGGGTTACACGGTCACTTCACCCTACCCTTCCCCGGGTCACACAGTCACTTCACCTTCCCCTTCTGCGGGTCTCACCATCACTTCACACTCCCTTTCACCGGGTCTCACAGTCACTTCACCCTCCCATTCCCCCGGTCACACATTCACTTCACCCTCCCCTTCCCCGGGTCTAACCGTCACATCGTCCTCCGCTTCCCCGGGTCTCACAGTCACTTCTCCCTCCCCTTCCCCGGGTCTCACAGTCACTTCACCCTCCCCTTCCCCGGGTCACACCGTCACTTCCCCCTCCCCTTCCCCGGTTCTCAGCATCACTTCACCCTCCCCTTCCCCGGGTCTCACAGTCATTTCACTCTCCCATTCCCCTGGTCACACCCTCACTTCACCCTCCCCTTCCCCGTATCTAACCGTCACTTCACCCTAACATTCCCCGGGTCTCACAGTCACTTCACCCTGCCCTTCCCCGGGTCTGACAGTCACTTCACCCTCCCGGTCCCCGGGTCACGCCGTCACTTCACCTTCCCCTTCCCTGGGTCTCACCATCACTTCACCCTCACCTTCTCTGGTTCTCACAGTCACTTCACCCTCCCCTTCCCCAGGTTTCACGGTCACTTCACCCTACCCTTCCCAGAGTCACACCGTCACTTCACCCTCCGCTTCCCCGGTTCTGACCGTCACTTCACCCTCCCCTTCCTTGGGTTTCACCGTCACTTCACCCTCCCATTCCCCGCGAAACACCGTGACTTCACACTCCCCTTCCCCGGGTTTCACCGTCACTTCACTCACCCTTTCCCTGGGTCTCACAGTCACTTCATCCGCCCCTTCCCCGGGTCTCATAGTCACTTCACCCTCCCCTTCCCCGGGACGGATAGTCACTTCACCCTCCCGGTCCCCGGGTCACACCGTCACTTCACCCTCCCCTTCTCAGGGTCATACAGTCACATTACCCTCCCCTTCCCCAGGTCTCACCGTCTCTTAACCCTCCACTTCCCCAGGTCTCACCGTCTCTTAACCCTCCCCTTCCCCAGGTCTCACCATCTCTTAACCCTCCCCTTCCCCGGGTCTCACCGTCACTTCACCCTCCCCTTCCCCGGGTCTAACAGTCACTTGACCCTCCACTTACCCGGGTTTCACGGTTACTTTACCCCCCCTTTCCCCGGGTCACACCGTCACTTCACCCTCACCTTCTCCGGGTCACACCGTCACTTCACGCTCCTTTTCCCTTGGTCTCACCATCACCTCACCCTCCCCTTCCCCGGGTCTCACCATCACTTCACCCTCCACTTCCCCGGATCTCACGGTCATTTCACTCTCACATTCCCCTTGTCTCTCCGTCACCTCACCCTCACATTCCTCGGGTCTCACAGTCACTTCACCCTCCCATTCCCCGTGTCTCACAGTCACTTCACCCTCCCCTTCCCCGGGTCTCACAGTCACTTCACCCTCCAATAACCCGGGTTTCACGGTCACTTCACTCTCCCCTTCCCTGGGTTACACGGTCACTTCACCCTACCCTTTCCCGGGTCACACGGTCACTTCACCCTCCCCTTCTCCGGGTCACACCGTCACTTCACCCTCCCCTTCCACGGGTCACACCGTCATTTCACCCTCCACTTCCCCGGGTCACACCGTCACTTCACCCTCCCTTTTCCCCGGGAAACGCAGTCACTTCACCCTCCAATTACCCGGGTTTCACAGTCACTTCACCCTCCCCTTCCCCGGGTCACAACGTCACTTCACTCTCCCCTTCCCCGGATCACACCGTCACATCACCCTCCCCTTCCCCGGGTCACACCGGCACATCGCCCTCCACTTCTCGGCGCCTCAACGTCACTTCACCCTCCCCTTCCCCGGGTCTGATAGTCAATTCGTCATCCCCTTCCCCGGGTCACACTGTCACTTCACCCTCCCCTTCCCCGGGTCTCACCGTCACTTCACCCTCCCCTTCCCCGGATCTCAACATCACTTCATCCTCCCTTTCCCCGGGTCTCACCGTTACGTCACCCACCCCTTCCCCGGGTCTCACCATTACTTCACACTCCTCATCCCCGGTTTTCACAGTCACTTCACCATCCCCTTCCCCACGTCTCACCGTCACCTCACCCTTCCCTTTCCCGGATCTCACTGTCACTTCACTCTCCCCGTCCCCGGTTACACGGTCACTTCACCCTCCCCTTCACCGGGTCTCACAGTCACGTCACCTTCCCCTTCCCCGGTTCTCACTGTTACTTCGCCCTCCCGGTCCCCGGGTTTCACTGTAAATTCACCCTACCAGTCCCCGGGTCTGAACGTCACTTCACCCTCCCATTCGCCGGGAAACACCGTCACTTCACACTCCCCTTCCCCGGGTCTCACCGTCACTTCACGCTCCCTTTCCCCGGGACTCACAGCCACTTCACCCTCCCTTTCCCCGGGACTCACAGTCACTTCACCCTCCCCTTCCCCGGGTCTCACCATCACTTGACCCTCCACTTCCTCGGGTCTCACCGTCACTTCGCCCTCCCCTTCCCCGGGTCTCACAGTCACTTCACCGTCCCCTTCCCCGGGTCTCACCGTCACTTCACCCTCCCCTTCCCCGGGTCAGACCGTCACTTCACCATCTCCTTCTCCGGGTTTCATCGTCACTTCAGCCTCCCGTTCCCCGGGTCTGACTGTCACTTCACCCACCCCTTCCCGAGGTCTGACTGTCACTAACCCTAACCCTTCCCTGGGTCACACCGTCACTTCACCCTCCCTTTCCCCGAGTCTGAACGTCACTTCACCCTCCCATTCCCTGGGAAACACCTTCACTTCACCCTCCCCTTCCCGAGGTCTGACTGTCACTTCATTCTCCCCTTCCCCGGGTCACACCGTCACTTTACACTCCCCTTCCCCGGGTCTCACCGTCACTTCACACTCCCCTTCCCCGGGTCTCACCGTCACTTCATGCTCCCCTTCCCCGGGTCTCACCGTAACTTCACCCTCCCCTTCCCCGGGTCACACGGTCACTTCACACTCCCCTTCCCCGGGTCTCACCGTCACTTCACCCTCCCTTTCCCCGGGTCTCACAGTCACTGCACCCTCCCATTCCCCGGGAAACACCGTCACTTCACCCTCCCCTTCCCTGGGTCACACCGTCACTTCCCCCTCCCCTTCCCCGGTTCTCACCATCACTTCACCCTCCCTTTCCCCGGGTCTCACAGTCACTTCACCCTCCCCTTCCCCGGGTCTCACAGTCACTTCACCCTCCCCTTGCCCGGGTCTCACAGTCACTTCATCCTCCACTTCCCCGGGTTACACGGTCACTTCACCCTACCCTTCCCCGGGTCACACTGTCACTTCACCCTCACCTTCTGCGGGTCTCACCATCACTTCACCCTCCCTTTCCCCGGGTCTCACAGTGACTTCACCCTCCCATTCCCCGGGTCACACATTCACTTCACCCTCCCCTTCCCCGGGTCTAACTGTCACTTCACCCTCACCTTCCCCGGGTCTGACTGTCACTTCACCCTCCCCTTCCCCCGGTCACACCGTCAGTTCACGCTCCTATTCCCTTGGTCTCACCGTCACCTCACACTCCCCTTCCTCGGATCTCACCATCACTTCACCCTCCACTTCCCCGGGTCTCAGGGACACTTCACTCTCACATTCCCCTTGTCTCTCCGTCACTTCTCCCTCCCCTTCCCCGGGTCTCACAGTCACTTCACCGTCACCTTCCCCGGGTCTCACCGTCACTTCACCCTCCCCTTCCCCTGGTCTTACCGTCACTTCACCCTCCCCTTCCCCGGGTCAGACCGTCACTTCACCATCTCCTTCTCCGGGTTTCATCGTCACTTCACCCTCCCCTTCCCCGGGTCACACCGTCACTTCACCCTCCCTCTCCCCGAGTCTGACCGTCACTTCACCCTCCCATTCCCCGGGAAACACCGTCACTTCACACTCCCCTTCCCCGGGTCTCACCGTCACTTCACCCTCCCCTTCCCCGGGTCTCACCGTCACTTCACCCTCAACTTCCCTGGATCTCAACATCACTTCATCCTCCCTTTCCCCGGGTCTCACTGTTACGTCACCCACCCCTTCCCCGGGTCTCACCATTACTTCACACTCCTCATCCCCGGTTTTCACAGTCACTTCACCATCCCCTTCCCCACGTCTCACCGTCACCTCACCCTTCCCTTTCCCGGATCTCACTGTCACTTCACTCTCCCCGTCCCCGGGTTACACGGTCACTTCACCCTCCCCTTCACAGGGTCTCACAGTCACGTCACCTTCCCCATCCCCGGGTCACAGAGTCACTTCACCCTCCCATTCCCCGGGTCTCACCGTCACTTCGCCATACCCTTCCCCGGGTTTCACAGTCACTTCGCCCTCCCCTTACCCGGGTCTCACTGTTACTTCGCCCTCCCGGTCCCCGGGTCTCACTGTAACTTCACCCTACCAGTCCCCGGGTCTGAACGTCACTTCACCCTCCCATTCGCCGGGAAACACCGTCACTTCACACTCCCCTTCCCCGGGTCTCACCGTCACTTCACGCTCCCTTTCCCCGGGACTCACAGTCACTTCACCCTCCCTTTCCCCGGGACTCACAGTCACTTCTCCTTCCCCTTCCCCGGTTCTCACAGTCACTTCACCGTCCCCTTCCCCGGATCTCACCGTCACTTCACCCTCCCCTTCCCCGGGTCAGACCGTCACTTCACCATCTCCTTCTCCGGGTTTCATCGTCACTTCAGCCTCCCCTTCCCCGGGTCTGACTGTCACTTCACCCACCCCTTCCCGAGGTCTGACTGTCACTTCACCCTCCCGTTCCCCGGGTCACACCGTCACTTCACCCTCCCTTTCCCCGAGTCTGAACGTCACTTCACCCTCCCCTTCCCCGGATCTCAGCGTCACTTCATCCTGCCCTTCCCCGGGTCTCACCGTCACGTCACCCACCCCTTCCACGGGTCTCACCGTCACTTCACACTCCCCACCCCCGGTTTTCACAGTCACTTCACCATCCCCTTCCCCACGTCTCACCGTCACTTCACGCTTCCCTTTCCCGGGTCTCACTGTCACCTCACCCTTCCCTTCCCCGGGTCTCAACGTCACTTCACCCTCCCCTTCCCCGGGTCTCACCGTCTCTTCACCCTCCCCTTCCCCGCGTCTCACCGTCAGTTTTCCCTCCCCTTCCCCGGGTCTCATAGTCACTTCACCCACCCATTCCCCGAGACTCACAGTCACTTCATCAACCACTTCCCCGGGACTCACCGCCCCTTCACCCTCCCCTTCCCCGGTTCACAACGTCACTTTACAATCCCCTTCCCCGAGTCTCACCGTCACTTCACCATCCGCTTACCCGGGTCTCAGTGTCACTTCACCCTCCCCTTCCCTGGGTCTCACCGTCACTTAACCCTCCCCTTCCCCGGATCTCACCGTCACTTCATCCTTCCCTTCCCCGGGTCTCACCGTCACCTCACCCTTCCCTTCCCCGGGTCTCACAGTCACATCACCCTCCACTTCCCCGCGTCTCACCGTCAGTTTCCGTCCCCTTCGCCGGACTCACAGTCACTTCACCCACCCCTTCCCGGGATTCACAGTCACTTCACCCACTCCTTCCCCGGGACTCACTGCCCCTTCACCCTCCCCTTCCCCGGGTCACAACGTCACTTTACCATCCCCTTCCGCGAGTCTCACCGTCACTTCACCATACGCTTCCCGGGTCTCAGTCTCACTTCACCCTCCCCTTCCCCGGTTCTCACCGTCTCTTCACTGTCCCCTTCCCCGGGTCTCACCGTGTCTTCACCTTCCACTTCCCATGTTTCACCGTCACTTCACCCTCTCCTTCCCCGGGTCTCACAGTCACTTCACCCTCCTCTTCCCTGGGTCACACCGTCACTTCACCCTCCCCATCACCAGGTCTCACCGTCACTTCACCCTCCCCTTCCCCGGGTCTCACAGTCACTTCACCCTCCCATTCCAATGGTCTCACAGTCACTTGACTTTCCCTTTCCTTGGGTCTCACTGTCACTTCACCCTCCCATTCCCCGGGTCTCACTGTCACTTCACCCTCCCATTCCCCGGGTCTCACCGTCACTTAACCCTCCCCTTCCCCGGGTCTCACCATCACTTAACCCTCCCCTTCCCCGTATCTCACCGTCACTTCATCCTCCCCTTCCCCGGGTCTCACCGTCACCTCACCCTTCCCTTCCCCGGGTCTCACCGTCACATCACCGTCCACTTCCCCGGGTCTCAGTCTCACTTCACCCTCCCCTTCCCGGGTCTCACCGTCACTTCACCCTCACCTTCCCCAGGTCTCACCGTCACAATCACCATCCCCTTCCCGGGTCTCTCCGTCGCTTCACACTCCCCTTCACCGGGTCTGACAGTCAATTCACACTCCCCTTCCACACGTCTCACCATCACTTCACTCTCCCCTTCCCAGGGTCTCACCGTCTCTTCACCCTCCACTTCCCCGCGTCTCACCGTCAGCTTACCCTCCCCTTCCCCGGGATTCACAGTCACTTCACCCACTCCTTCCCCGGGACTGACCGCCCCTTCACCCTCCCCTTCCCCGGGTCACAACGTCACTTTACCATCCCCTTCCCCGAGTCTCACCGTCACTTCACCATCCGCTTCCCCGGGTCTCAGTGTCACTTCACCCTCCCCTTCCCCGGGTCTCACCGTCACTTCATACTCCCCACCCCCGGTTTTCACAGTCACTTCACCATCCCCTTCCCCACGTCTCACCGTCACCTCACGCTTCCCTTTCCCGGGTCTCACTGTCACCTCACCCTTCCCTTCCCCGGGTCTCACAGTCACATCACCCTCCCCTTCCCCGGGTCTCAACGTCACTTCACCCTCCCTTCCCCGGGTTTCACCGTCACTTCACCCTCCCCTTCCCCGCGTCTCACCGTCAGTGTTCCCTCCCCTTCCCCGGGTCTCATAGTCACTTCACCCACCCATTCCCCGAGACTCACAGTCATTTCATCAACCACATGCCCGGGACTCACCGCCCCTTCACCCTCCCCTTCCCCGGTTCACAACATCACTTTACAATCCCCTTCCCCAAGTCTCACCGTCACTTAACCCTCCCCTTCCCGGATCTCACCGTCACTTCACCCTCCCCTTCCCCGGGTCTCACAGTCACTTCACCCTCCCCTTCCCCGGGTCTCACCATCACTTAACCCTCCCCTTCCCCGGATCTCACCGTCACTTCATCCTCCCCTTCCCCGTGTCGCACCGTCACCTCACCCTTCCCTTCCCCGGGTCTCACAGTCACATCACCCTCTGCTTCCCCGGGTCTCAACGTCACTTCACCCTCCACTTCCCCGCTTCTCACCGTCAGTTTTCCGTACCCTTCCCCGGGACTCACAGTCACTTCACCCACCCCTTCCCCGGGATTCACAGTCACTTCACCCACTCCTTCCCCGGGACTCACTGCCCCTTCACCCTCCCCTTCCCCGGATCACAATGTCACTTTACCATCCCCTTCCGCGAGTCTCACCGTCACTTCACCATCCCCTTCCCCACGTCTCACCGTCACCTCACCCTTCCCTTTCCCGGGTCTCACTGTCACCTCACCCTTCCCTTCCCCGGGTCTCACAGTCACATCACCCTCCCCTTCCCCGGGTCTCAAAGTCACTTCACCCTCCCTTTCCCTGGGTCTCACCGTCACTTCACCTCCCCTTCCTAAGGTCTGACCATCACTTCACCCTCCCCTTCCCCGCATCTCACCGTCAGTTTTCCGTACCCTTCCCCGGGACTCACAGTCACTTCACCCACCCCTTCCCCGGATTCACAGTCACTTCACCCACTCCTTCCCCGGGACTCACTGCCCCTTCACCTCCCCTTCCCCGGGTCACAATGTCACTTTATCATCCCCTTCCGCGAGTCTCACCGTCACTTCACCATCCGCTTCCCCGGGTCTCAGTCTCACTTCACCCTGCCCTTCCCCCGGGTCTCACAGTCACTTCACCCTCCTATTCCCTGGGTCTCACTGTCACTTAATCCTCCCCTTCCCCGGATCTCACCGTCACTTCATCCTCCCCTTCCCCGGGTCTCACCGTCACCTCACCCTTCCCTTCCCGGGTCTCACCGTCACATCACGCTCCGCTTCCCGGGTCTCACATTCACTTCACCCTCCCCTTCCCCACGTCACACCATCACTTCACCCTCCCCTTCCCAGGGTCTCACCGTCACTTCACCCTCACCTTCCCCAGGTCTCACCGTCACTTCACCCTCACCTTCTGCGGGTCTCAATGTCACTTAACACTCCCCTTCTGCGGGTCTCACCGTCACTTCACCCTCCCCTTCCACTGGTCTCACCATGAATTCACGCTGCCCTTCCCTGGGATAAACCGTCGCTTTACTCTCCCCTTCCCCGGGTCTCACTGTCACATCACCCTCCCCTTCCCCGGGTCTCACCGTCACTTCACCCTCCGCTTCCCCGGATCTCACCGTCACAACACCATCCCCTTCCCCGGGTCTCTCCGTCGCTTCACACTCCCCTTCCCCGGGTCTGACAGTCAATTCACACTCCCCTTCCCCGGGTCACACCTACACTTCACCCTCCCCCTTCCCCGGTTCTCACCGTCTCTTCACTGTCCCCTTCCCAGGTCTCACCGTCACTTCACCCTCCCCTTCCCCGGGTCTCACAGTCACTTCACACTACCATTCCACGGGTCTCACAGTCACTTCACCCTCCCATTCCAATGGTCTCACAGTCACTTGACTTTCCCTTTCCTTGGGTCTTCACCGTCACTTCACCCTCCACTTCCCCACGTCTCACCATCACTTCACCCTCCCCTTCCCAGGGTCTCACCGTCTCTTCAACCTCCACTTCCCCGCGTCTCACCGTCAGCTTACCCTCCCCTTCCCCGGGCCTCAGAGTCACTTCACCCACCCCTTCCCCGGGACTCACCGCCCCTTCACCCTCCCCTTCCCCGGGTCACAACGTCACTTTACCATCCCCTTGCCCGAGTCTCACCGTCACTTCACCATCCGCTTCCCCGGGTCTCAGTATCACGTCACCCTCCCCTTCCCCGGGTCTCACCGTCACGTCACCCTCCCCTTCCACGGGTCTCACCGTCACTTCACACTCCCCACCCCCGGTTTTCACAGTCACTTCACCATCCCCTTCCCCACGTCTCACCGTCACCTCACGCTTCCCTTTCCCGGTTCTCACTGTCACCTCACCCTTCCTTCCCCGGGTCTCACAGTCACATCACCCTCCCCTTCCCGGTTCTCAACGTCACTTCACCCTCCCCTTCCCCGGGTCTCACCGTCACTTCACCCTCCCCTTCCCCGTGTCTCACCGTCAGTTTTCCCTCCCCTTCCCTGGGTCTCATAGTCACTTCACCCACCCATTCCCCAAGACTCACCGCCCCTTCACCCTCCCCTTCCCCATGTCTCACCATCACTTCACCCTCCCCTTCCCCGGGACTCACCGCCCCTTCACCCTCCTCTTCCCGGTTCACAACGTCACTTTACCATCCCCTTCCCCGAGTCTCACCGTCACTTCACCCTCCGCTTCTCCGGGTCTCAGTGTCACTTCACCCTCCCCTTCCCCGGGACTCACAGTCACTTCACCCTCCCCTTCCCTGGGTCTCACAGTCACTTCAGCCTCCCTTTCCCCAGGTCTCACCGTCGCTTCACCCTCACCTCCGCAGGTCTCACCGTCACTTCACCCTCCCCTTCCCCACGTCTCACCATCACTTCACCCTCCCCTTCCCAGGGTCTCACCGTCTCTTCACCCTTCCCTTCCCCGGGTCTCACAGTCACTTCACCCACACCTTCCCCGGGTCTCACCATGACTTCACCCTCCGCTTCCCCAGAACTCACCGTCAATTCATCCACCCTGCCCCGGGTCTCACCGTCACGTCACCCTCCCCTTCCCCGGGTCTCACAGTCACTTCACCCTCCCCTTCCCCAGGTCTCACTGTCACTTCACCCTCCCCTTCCCCGGATCTCACCGTCACTTCTCCCTCCCCTTCCCCACGTCTCACCATCAATTCACACTCCCCTTCCCCGGGTATCACCGTCAGCTTACCCTCCCCTTCCCCGGGCCTCACAGTCACTACACCCACCCCTTCCCCGGGATTCACAGTCACTTCACCCACTCCTTCCCTGGGACTCACCGCCCCTTCACCCTCCCCTTCCCCGGGTCACAACGTCTCTTTACCATCCCCTTCCCCGAGTCTCACCATCACTTCACCATCCGCTTCCCCGGGTCTCAGTCTCACTTCACCCTCCCGTTCCCCGGGTCTCGCCGTCACTTCACCCTCCCCTTCCCCGGGTCTCACAGTCACTTCACCCTCCTCTTCCCCGGGTCTCACTGTCACTTCACCCTCCCATTCCCCGGGTCTCACTGTCACTTCACCCTCCCATTCCCCGGGTCTCACCGTCACTTAACCCTCCCTTCCCCGGGTCTCACATCACTTAACCCTCCCCTTCCCCGTATCTCACCGTCACTTCATCTCCCCTTCCCCGGGTCTCACCGTCACCTCACCCTTCCCTTCCCGGGTCTCACCGTCACATCACCGTCCACTTCCCCGGGTCTCAGTCTCACTTCACCCTCCCCTTCCCCGGGTCTCACCGTCACTTCACCCTCACCTTCCCCAGTCTCACCGTCACATCACCATCCCCTTCCCGGGTCTCTCCGTCGCTTCACACTCCCCTTCACCGGGTCTGACAGTCAATTCACACTCCCCTTCCCACGACTCACCATCACTTCACCTCCCCTTCCCAGGGTCTCACCGTCTCTTCACCATCCGCTTCCCCGCGTTTCACTGTCAGCTTACACTCCCCTTCCCGGGCCTCACAGTCACTGCACCCACCCCTTCCCCGGGTCACAACGTCACTTTACCATCCCCTTGCCCGAGTCTCACCGTCACTTCACCATCCGCTTCCCCGGGTCTCACCGTCACTTAACCCTCCCTTCCACGGGTATCACCGTCACTTCACAATCCCCACCCCCGGTTTTCACAGTCACTTCACCATCCCCTTCCCACGTCTCACCGTCACCTCACGCTTCCCTTCCCCGGGTCTCACCGTCACCTCACCCTTCACTTCCCCGGGTCTCACAGTCACTTCATCCTGCCCTTCCCCGGGTCTCACCGTCACGTCACCCACCCCTTCCACGGGTCTCACCGTCACTTCACACTCCCCACCCCGGTTTTCACAGTCACTTCACCATCCCCTTCCCCACGTCTCACCGTCACTTCACGCTTCCCTTTCCCGGGTCTCACTGTCACCTCACCCTTCCCTTCCCCGGGTCTCAACGTCACTTCACCCTCCCC